>NW_026593286.1:37695725-37768982 GCF_907164565.1 Psammomys obesus | reverse complement strand
TCTATCTATCTATCTATCTATCTATCTATCTATCTATCTATCTATCTTCTATCTATCTATCTATCTATCTATCTATCTATCTATCTATCTATTTATTTTTATGCTGTTGTTCTCCTTGTGGAGCTCCTGTCTCCTTCAGGTCCTTCTATCCCCCCCCCCTTTTTTTTTCATAAGATTCCCTGCACTCTGCCCAAAATTTGGCTATTAGTCTCAGCATTTGCTTTGATACTCTGCTGAGTAGAGTCTTTCATGGAATACTACTCAGCAATTGAAAACAAGGAAAGCATGAAATTTGCAGGCAAATGATGGGAACTAGAGAAGATCATCCTAAATGAGGTATCCCAGAAGCAGAAAAACACACAGGGTTGTACTCACTTATAAGTGGATATTAGATATATAATATAGGATAAACATACTAAAATCTGTACACATAAAGAAGCTAAGCAAGAAGGAGGACCCTGGGTAAGATGATCAATCCTCATTCAGAAAGGCAAACGGAATGAACATCAGTAGAGGGAGAAAACAGGGTACAGGCAGGAGCCTACCACAGAGGACCTCTGAATTATTATTCTTATACAGGAAAAATTAAAATTTTTATTTGTAAAATTGTCTAAATTTTGTTGTAAAATTATACATTTTTTTTTAAAAATTTTGACTCTTGTTTCTTTCATATTGTTCTGGCTCAGTTTATGTCAACTTGACACAAGCTAAAAGCATCTGAGAGAAAGGAGCCTCAACTGAGAAAATGTTTCTGTAAGCTATATCTATTGGAAAGTCTATTGGGCATTTTCTTAATCAATGACTGTGTTCCTTAAAAACACAGGGTGAGGAAGTCATGAAAAGCAATCTTCTATGGCATCTGCATCAGCTCATGCCTCCTGGTCCATGCAGTAAGTATGCCCTGACTTTTCTCAGTGATGAATGAAATCCTAAGACAAATATGATATGTTAACATAATCACATTTGACACAAACAATAAGGAATTAAGCATTGTTACATTTCTTAAACAGATTAATAGTCCTAAAGCAAAGCAATTTTAAAATGAAGTTTAAAATCCTTTAGTACCTCAAAAAGGGAAATGCTAATCCCACTTATTGTATCAGGTATTGGGGTACTTTTCTGACATTCACTGTGGAAGACACTCATAAGGCAAATAGCAGTTGATTTGTCTCACACATTCTAGAGCTATTTCCAAGATGAAACTGTATTCACTATGAAATAATGCTCATGATTAAGGTAGTCTAATATTGTGGATTTAATATATCTAAGAGATGGTAGAAAATGATCCCATCCCAGGTCAGACACTTATTCTTATAAGATCAAAGACTATTGTTTAAGGAAGGGGATGCAGAGCTGTTCCACTGAGCTAAGTCTCCATCAGAGATAATATTTTGAAATATTCCTGGAACTGTCCTTTAAGGCACTGTCTTAGACTAACTAGACTTGGTAGCCAGCACTGTGCATGATGAAACTGAGGGATCTAGTGAGTAAGTTTTACTTCTTTAAGTTTTCCTCAAATTTAACATTAATAATTTTTTTAAGTTTCTTTTTTTAATTTATATATATATATATTTAATTTTTTATTAATTACACTTTATTCATTTTGTATCCCCCCATAAGCCCCTCCCTTCTCCCTTCCCGAGCCCACTCTACCTCCCCTTTCTGAATGCATGCCACTCCCCAAGTCCACTGATAGGGGAGGTTCTCCTCTCCTTTCTGGTCTTAGTCTATCAGTTCTCATTAAAAGTGGCTGCATTGTCCTCTACTGTGGCCTATATTGGCTCCCTTAGTTCCTGATTTGTAGACATCTAATTTGTTAGATATTTTCTCTTCAAGTCAGAGTTGAGGAGCAAAGCTTATAACAAAACCCATCCACATATCTCTGTTCTCTCATTTGCACAGCATTTCATACTTGATATTCAGAACACTCAGTGTTATAACTTGTAATTACATCACTGGGTACAACAAAGGTCTAGGCATGAGCTAAATGTCACAATTCATGACTATGAGGGCAGCTCATTGTGACTGCAGCTGCATTGCATTTGTATTGTAGAAAACTTCACCTTTCTAATGTTCCACTGTGTACATTATTTATCAACAGCCATGCATTTTGTGTTATTTTCACCCAGATCTATTTATTATTGTCCTAATCACCTTGGTGCTGATTTGAATCATCTGTATTCATGACCCCAGTGTTCTCTGGAGTTTCCCCAGGGCCATTATAATTATTTATATAGCACTTATAGTATCCCAGCCATTTTCATGACAGCCTATAATTCAATAAGCATAAATACTGAGAATCATTTTACAAATTTTATCACAGATGTTTCAATAAAAATGTGAGGGTTTTAGTAACTTTTCTTATTACTACTGAATATGTATTTTAACCACAAATTATTACAAGTATGAGAAAGTGAGAGAATAGAATCATATGGCTATTTTAGTTTATTTAGCATAAGTACTCCGTCTTTACAGGTCTTCAATGGTAAGGTAACATAGCTAATTGTAGCTGTAATAACAATAGCTACAGCTTAATGAAGACTTGTTTATCTGTTTTTCATATATACACTCACTTCTTTAATTTCTAATTAATGCTCTACTTTGGTACTATTTCTTATTCTTTTCATAAGACTAATAGACACATTTTTTAATACATTTTTTGTCACGGGCCACAGAATTTATTAAGTATAGAAATGATATTTAAAGCAATAAATCATTGAATACATCAAAGCAATAATACATTGGCTAAGGTCCCCTAGTCATTATATTATATTAATTATATTAATTATATTATATTTATTATATTATATTATAAAATAATGTATTTTATAAACTTTTAAAAATTATTTTGAAGAATGCAGAAAAATGTATGTGAGACAACAAAGAATCCATCACTAGGCAGGCCATCATGGAAAGTTATTGGTTTCCTTTACTAAAACTACAGCTTAAAATATGAGGTGCTGATCTTCAGTGGAAAGGGAACCATGTTTCCTACATTCTAATCTCTCTCGTGCATGTTGACAAGGCCTCAAGTCTAAATGTGTAGGACACTATCAACATGCATAGTAGGAAGATTAAGGCTTTTGCCCCTGTCCTGGTTAGGCTGCTCATAACTCCATAGAGTCACCTAAGATTAGAGAGCATCACTGAGACATTGAATTCATCAGATCAGCCTGAGGGCCAGTCTGTAGGGGCATTTGTTTGCCTGTACAGTGTTTATTCCCATTACAGAGTCAGTTGATAAGCCATAATTTATATCTTATTTCTGTCTCTTTTGCAGAGTATCTAGAAGTATTCATAAGTCTCACAATTTACACATCACAACTTGGACCTCTTTTGTGATATGATCTTGTTTGCTTTCCATTGCTATCATGAAACACAATGACCAAAGCACAATGTGCTTTATTTTTTGGTGATCCCAACTTTCCTTCACAATCTTATTTTCTTGACCCATTCCATTAACTTTCAGACATACTTTACTCTTTATCAATGAGATAACTAAAAATATTACTAGAACTTTCCATTGTTTACCACCATGAGTTTGTTGCTTCTTTGAAATGAGCAGGGACACAATAGTTTGTCTTTAACTCAAAGCATTACATGAAGACAAGTTATCTATGAACTGGGTTCTGATTATGCTTTTCTTTTTTTTATCAACATATCACAGGAAACTTGTGGATTCATGAATCAGAGCTGGATGAAACTTGAGTGCAAAAAGGTCGGATGCTAGAATTGCCTCTGTATAATTCACTTACATTCTCTGCACATGGCCTGGTGATGGTCTGATAAGCCATCACCAGAATTTATAGACTATTCCAGAACGTTTTATTTGACTGATTTAAAACCATCAAGCAGAGGAAGGAGAAAACAGGGAACAGGACAGGAGGCTACCACAGAGGACCTCTGACACACTCTACCCTTCCGGGTATTGAGGCAGATGCTGAGACTCATAGCCAAACTTTGGGCAGAGTGCAGAGAATCTTATCAAAGAAGTGGGAGATAGTAAGAGCTGGAGAGGACAGGGGCTCCACTAGGACAGCAACAGATCCAAAAAGTCTGGTCACAGGGGTCTTTTCTGAGACTGATACTCCAGCCAAGGACCATGCATGGAGATGGCCTGGAACCCCTGCACAGAGGTAGCCCATGGCAGCTCAGTATTCCAGTGGATACCCTAGGAAGGGGAACAGGGACTGTCTTTGACATGAACTCAATAGCTGGCTCCTTGATCATGTCCCCCTGAAGGGGGAGCGGCCTTACCAGGCCACAGAGGAAGACAATGCAGCCACTCCTGATGAGACCTGATAGACTAGTATCAGAGGAAGGGGAGGAGGACCTCCGTTTATCAGTGGATTAGGGGAGGAGCACAGGTGGAGAAGACAGAAGGAGGGAGGGTGGAATTGGGAGGGGAGGAGAGAGGGAGGTAAAGGAGGGATATAAAGTGAATAAACTGTAAGTAATAAAAATAAAAATAATTAAAAAATAAAACCATCAAGCTCATTATAGTTAATGTCTGTTATACAAACACCTGATATATTATGGTTAGCTCTTTCTATTTTTACAAAATAGCCTAAGAGACACTTTTTAATGTCTTCTGCTGTACCTGAAATTTGTCATTGGCTGTCAAGTAGTATCTTTGTATAGAATCATAGAACCAACCAGCCTGACTTGAATGGCAAAATCAATTTATGGGAAAGTCCTGACCTGCTGAAGCCCAGTCTCTTCTGGGATCACTGAAAACTGTAATTCAAATGGAATGAAAGCAGAGGTTTGATATTCATTATCCTAAAGATATTTCATAGGGTATCTCCAAAATAAAACAGTTCTGTCAAATTATCTGCCGTTTCTTTACATCAGAAGGAACAGCTTGATGTAACAGAGTAACCAATTTCAAAATTGCTGTCAAGTGGAAAACCCCTAAATCTTTCTTAGGTTTATGTCACAGATTTTGCAACTCACTCTTTTTACAAGGACATCCAAAGCTGTCTGCATTTGTCTCCACAACAGTTGTCTTAGTACAATGTCATCAATGCAGTGACTCAGAGTAATGTTTGCAAATGTTTGCAGAATGTCAAGTCAATCAAGGTCCCTTTGGACCTCATGGTAATATAACAGAATTAACATAGCCCTAGAGTAAACTGTGGGGATGACTGTCTCTTTTCCATATACAAACTGTTCTGGTCACCCTTCTGAAAGAGGGTTGACATAATCCACACATCCACAGTCACAGGATCCAATACAGACAATATATCAGCATATGCAATTGCAAATATGACTTTATTACGTCTTCAGAACCCAATGGTCTTTCTCCATTCTTTTTGTTTTTCTGTTTGAGACAGTTTCTCTGTGTATCCATGGCTGTCTTGGAATTCACCTTGTAGATCAGACTGGTTACCTGATTCTCCCTCTAAAGTGCTGGGATTCATTCTCTCTACTTCTGTAGTTTTTGCAAGTGTACACACTAATGAACTGAAGAGACCCTGGCTGAGGCTCACTGTTCTTATGAAATATCAATTTTTTTGCATTCTCAGACAATACCCAGTTCTACTTCTAATTTAAATTGATTTATGATGGAAGGAAGAAGGAAAGAAAGAGTGAGTATTTAAAAATCTCTCTACCAAAGTGGCTTTTTATCTATATCCAGGATTTTTTGTGAATGTTCTGTAGGTCATCTGAGTGTTTTCTTTGAAATCAGCATGCAATTGGATATGCTTTCTAGCTACTGAATACAGGAAAAAATTTGTTGAAGACTTCTATTTACAGCGACTTTTAAATTTATTACTTTTATATTTTTATATAAGTGTTATTTGTATAACTTATTTTCTTAGTTTCTATACACAATGGCAATGGAAAGACATGGACATTCACTATTCTTATGTTAGCAATGGCTATCAAGATATCTTATTTGTTTGAGAAATCAGAGAGAAACAATTACAGAAATTTTTGTAGTATTTCACAACTCTTCCTCAAAAGTAAACATTGTCTTCTTTACTCATTGAATTCTAGGTCTCAAAAATAACTTAGATCTAGATATTTTTTAATTAGTGGTTGTTATCAACTTCATGTACATCACATCACATTGTTTAGTCATTAAAATTTGTTCCCACAGGAACAACATTGGATATTTATGAGTGTTTTCATTAAATGGTGAGTAAAGAGATTATTTTTATTATGTAACTATTTTTACTACCTTGAATATATTTAATTAATACCATAGTCTAAAGCATCCCAGATTTGCTAAATCAAAATGATTCTTGTGAGGCCATAGCAAAACCAACTCAAGAAGCCTACCTTTGTACATTCTAAATTTAGTGTACTCTATTTGTTGATAAAGCTTGCCAGAAGCTCCTCCTGATCTGATAGAATAGTTTAGAAAAATGTCAGTTTGTCAAAAAAAGTGTTACAAGGAGAAATTAAGTTGTGCTTTGTTGGATGATATGTTGATTATGTCACATATCTTTACTAACCTTAATAGAAATGTTTCTTTTAGTTGAACAATATCAACATCAAAAATATGTATAGCAATAAAGTAAAAGCTTTCTTTGTGACTTAATTGCAATTTTTCATAATAATTAATGAATTACTTTAAACTATGGGAAAGTTTGGAAAGCATAATAAAGTAAAACAATAGCACTAATCATTTATTGACTGCTTTTTACTCAGCATGATCAACAATAAACACCTCAAAACTTGTTTAATGTTAATTGTACTTCTTTGAAGATGATACAGTATTTATTTAGCTAAAAGTGATATTGGGACAAAGATGGTTTCATAACAGGAACAGATTTAGTTGCTCCAGAATGCAAACAGAGGTCTTCTAAAAATGTGCATAAAAAACTAGTTATTCTGATAAGACATAGGGATGGAGATGAATAGTAATATATTGCTTTGTTGATTTATAAACATAGGAGAGAGATAATGGAAAAGTATAAAATAAATATAAAGTAGATGTAATAGGGTAAAGACAAAATTCAAACTATTTTAGGTAAAAATAAAGAAGACAGGAATTAAGCAATAATGAAAATAATGTTTTTTTTTTCTCACACTATCAGTATTGTGTAGGTCAACTTCTTGATTTCAGATTGGGGAATTATGACTTGCAAGAGTGCATGTATAACCAGCTATGAAAAGAACCCTACATTCATTCTTTGGAACATCCTGTGTTCAGAGATTGCTTGTGTTTCTTGTTTATATAGATTCTAATTATGTATATAATTGACTGACGGGTAGCCTAAGCCTGTTTACCTGACTGGGATAGGAGATCTAGTTTTCCCATTGAGTGTTCCAAACAAAGAAGTTAATACTTTCATTCCTTCTTCTGAGTACAAACTCAATGTGATACTGTGTAGACTCACCACCTACCACCTATCTTATTCGAATGTAAGGAATTGTCTATTAGAGGTTTGAAATCTCATCTTCTGGTCTTATGTCTGGCTCGATGCATACAATAAAGTGACAAGTGCAAATGTGTCCATGCTAAAAAAAAATCTATCCATTCAAATAACTGTCTCTAAGTGTCTCTGAAATGTAGTTTGTGATATTCCATTAATTTAAAGCTTATTTATCTCTTAAATGACCTGTGTTGGTCTTCTCAGTGTAAATTATTTGAAAACAGCAATGACTTTTCCAGTCTTCTGGATTGCAATCTGGCTATCATAAGTTATCTCAATTAGAGGCTACCAATAGAAGCAATCACAACATAATTAGCTAGTAGGACAATGATAAGGCCTGAAACTTCAGTGATCTCTTCTTTTATTCTAAATAATCAGATACATTAGTATTTGTTCTGACCAAAAGCCCTAGAAAGAGAGATAAAGAACATATTTCTGTAGTATGCCTTATGTAAACCTTAGGTCACAGGGACAGAGACCCTCTTCTACACTACCCATAATAGCCTGCACCCTCATGGTTTGGCAGTGCTTTTCATTCAGAATAGATGTTTTTTTTCTTCAAAAATGTAATTATTTCTTTTACTTTTGGAGGCTGAAATTTTATTAAACATGTAAAACTGAGTTAATTTTAAATGCATTTGGATTTAAGCAGAAGAATTAGAGTTTCAATTAAGCAGGGTTTGAGAATGGCTCAGACACCAATGAATTGAACAGGAGACTGATTCATTGATATCTTGCATAAATATACTACATCCTAAATACCTTCCTCGGCAGTAATCCTGCTAGATCATTTTCCATCATGATTTCTTTCCTACAGACCTTCCTTTCTCCTGAACATTGTAGTGCATATTTAATTCCTTCTATCAACTTTCTTTGATGTTATCCAAAACAGACCTCAAAGAATAATGCCTGTCCTCGAAATTTATAAATCCCACCTATGTTAGTTGACAGTGTTTCATTGTGGTGCTCACACTTTTCTCTGGAGGATTATTTCTTTTCCTGTAATCATCTAACTTCCAGCAATAATTCTGATGATGGTTGATCTGATCCTCTTTATCTGTAAACTTATCTGTTAAGCAGAGCTGAAGATAGCATATAACTGAGTCTCTTCAAGAGCTACTCTACTCAGAGCTTTAGTTCCCTTTTCTTGTTTTTCATAAAATCCCCCTTTTATATAGTATGTTACCGCACTCTGGGCCCAGAAATGCAAAAAAAAATCATGAAGAAAAATAAAGGGAATTAGAAGATCTACAACCATACAATGTGCTGTATGGGGTCAAACATTTGCAGTATAGGAGTTTGGAGTCTCCCTAAGTTTAAAGGCTTGGCAGGTATGGCAACCCACAATAATCAATAATCCCAATACGTAGGAGGATAGGTAAACTTGGCAATGAGAGTGAGCACAAGTAGGCAAAAAGGCAAATTTTCTTTTCTCATGTTCACTTTTAAAGGAATGGCCACCGAAAACATGGCCTAGATTGGGGTGTTTAATCCACCTAAAATAAAAAAATTGAGAAAACCTCCCATAGGAGTGCCTAGATGCTTGGGATTTATTTATTTATACATTGATTCCAGATGTAGCATTGACAGTCAGTATTAACTTATCTCTCTCACACACATGCATACATACACCCAGACACACACACACACACACACACACACATCAATACTAATATCAAATTGCAAACAAAAAAGCCCACACAAACCAAAATGAGACAAAGTCTACACAAGACCATTGAATTTGTTTGTGTTGACCATATACTTCTGGGCAAAGGCCCTATCCTTAAGTAATATACCCAGTTAATATACCCAGTGAGACTCTGTTGAAAGAACCTAGTTTTTTTTATTTGCAAGGTGGAAAAAAATTGACAACAGAGTCTTGCTTAGGGAAGGAGATCACGTCTCAGTTCTGGGACCTCACTGTATCATTTACTCTGCTAAAACAGCTAATTTTCTATTAAAATGGGCAAAAATATTTTTCCTTTTAATTCCTTTTTTTAATTAATTAGAGTTTATTCACTCTGTATCCCAGCTGTGGCTCCTACCCTCATCCCTTCCAAATACTACCCTCCTTCTCTCCACTCCTCCCATGCCCTTCCCCAAGTTCACTGATAGAGGAGGTCATCCTCCTCTTCCCTATGAACCTAGCCTATCAGGTCTCAGCAGGACTGGCTGAATTGTCTTCCTCTGTGGCCTGATAAGGCTGCTCCCCCTTGATGGGGGAGGAGGGGTGGCTGTGTTCAAAGAGTCAGCCAATGAGTTTATGTCAGAGACAGTCCCTGTTACCATTGCCAGGGAACCCACAGGGAGGCTGAGTTGCTTAGATGTAGCTATGGGCTACATCTAAACCAGGGATCTAGGTTATCTCCATGAATCATCCTTCGTTGTATTATCAGTTTCAAAAAACAGCCCTGGACCCAGATTTTTTTGGTTCTGTTGTTCTCCTTGTGAAGCTCCTGTTCCCTAAGATCTTTCTATTTCTACCTTCCTTCATATGATTTCCTGCACTCTGCCCAAAGTTTGGCTATGAGTCTCAGCATCTCCTTTGATGCCCTGCTGGGTAGAGTCTTCCAGAGGCCCTCTGTAGTAGACTCCTGTCCTGTTCCCTGTTTTCTCCCTTTTCCCATGTCCTTCCCTTTTGCCTTTCTGAGTGAGGATTGATCATCTTAACTAGGGTCCTCTTGCTTAGCTTCTTTAGGTGTACAGATTTTAGTCTGTTTATCCTATATTATATGTCTAATATCCACTTATAAATGAGTATATACTATGTGTGTCTTTCTGCTTCTGAGATACCTCACTCAGGCTGACCTTTTCTTGTTCCCACCATTTGCCTGCAAATTTCATGATTTCCTTGATTTTAATTGCTGAGTAACATTCCATTGTGTAAGTGTACCACAGTTTCTGTATCCATTCCTCAGTTGAGGGGCATATGGGTTGTTTCTAGATTCTGGCTATTACAAATAAAGCTGCTACAAACATGCTAGAGCAAATTTCCTTGTTGTATACTTGAGCATTTCTTGGATATGTGCCTCGAAATGGTATAGTTGGATCTTGAAGAAGTATTATTCGTAGGTGTCTGAGAATGCACCAGATTGATTTCCAAAGTGGTTGCACAAGCTTACATTGCCACCAGCAATAGAGGAGGGTTACCCTTTCTTCACATCCTCTCCAGTTATTCTTGAGTTTTTGTTCTTAACCATTCTGATGGGTGTAAGATGAAATCTCAAGGCTGTTTTGATTTGCATTTCCCTGATGAGTAAGGTCTTTGAACATTTCTTTAAGTGTTTCTCTGCCATTTGATATTCCTCTATTGAGAATTCTCTGTTTAACTCTGTACCCCATTCTTTTCTTTTTATTTTTTTATTAATTACAGTTTATTCACTTTGTATCCCAGCTGTAGCCCCCTTCCCCATCCAGTCCAAATCCCACCCTCCCTCCCTCTTCTCCTATGCTCCTCACCCTGTCCAATAAAGGAGGACCTCCTCCCCTCCATCTGACCCTATTCTATCAGGTTTCATCAGCACTGGCTTCCTTGTCTTCCTCTGTGGCATGGTAAGTCTGTAGTCATGGGCTACATCTGTGCTGGAGTTCTAGGTTATCTCCATGCATGATCCTTGGTTGGAGTATCAATCTTAGGCAAGATCCCTGTACCCAAAATTTTTGTGCAGCTCCAGTTCCCTTCAGGTCTTTCTGTCTCCCCATTCTTTCATAAGATTCCCTGCACTCTGCCCAACTTTTGGCCATGAGTCTCAGCATATGTTTTGATACCCTGTTGGGTAGAGTCATTCAGAGGCCCTCTGTGATAGGCTCCTGACTTCTTTCCTCTTTTCTCCCTCTTCTGATATCCGTCTTGATTGCCTTTCTGAATGAAGATTGAGCATCAGATGATAATCTCCTTAGATGCTGAAAAAGCAATTGATAAATCCAACATTCATTTTTGTTTAAAGTCCTGGAGAGATCAAGGATACAAGGCACATACCTAAACATAGTAAAGGCAATATACAGCAAGCCTATAGCCAATATCAAACTCAATGGAGTAAAACTTAAATCAATCCCACTGAAATCAGGGACAAGGCAAGGATGCCCACTCTCTGCATACTTTTTTAACATACTACTTGAAGTCCTTGCTAGACCAATAAGACAATTAAAGGACATCAAGGAGATTCAGTTCTGAAAGGAAGAAGTCAAAGTATCACTATTTGCAGATGATATGATAGTATACATCAGTGACCCCAAAAATTCTACCAGGAAACTCCTACAGCTGATAAACACTTTAAGCAAAGTGGCTGGATACAAAATCAACTAAAAAATATCAGCACAGGGCCTTTTCTGAGACTGACACTCAACCAAGGACCAACTATGGATATAACATAGAACTTCTGCTGGGATGTGGCCCGTGGTAGCTCAGTAACCAAGTAGTTTTCCAAAGCAAGGGGAACAAGGACTATTTCTAACAGGATCTCAAGGGCAGGCTCTTTGTCTTCCCCCCCCCCAGGGGAGGAGCAGTCCTGTTAGGCCACAGAGGAGGACTTTGCAGCCAGCCTTGAAGATACCTGATAAAACAGGGTCAAATGAAAGGGGAGGAGGTCCTCCCCTATCAGTGGACTTGGAAAGGGGCAGGGAAGAGACCAGGGAGGGAGTTGGGGAGGAGGAGGGAATGAGGGAGCGGGATACAGCTGGGACACAGAGTTAACAAATTGTAACTAAAAATAAAAATAAAATAAAAAAAATAAAAAAAAATATCAGTAACTCTCTTGAATGCAAAAGACTAATGGGTTGAGAAAAAAATTAGGGAAACAACACCCTTCTGAATAGCCACAAAGGACCTTGGTGTAACTCTAACCAAGCAAGTCAAAGACTTGTCTGAAAAAACTTTCAGTCCCTGAAGAAAGAAATAGACAATATCAGAAGATGGAAAGATCTTCCATGCTCATAGCTTGGCAGGATTAATATAGTAAAAATGGCCATCTTACCAAAAGCATTCTACAGATACAATGCATTTTGTATCAAATTACCAACACAATTCTTTTCAGACCTGGAAAGAAAAATTCTCTACTTCATATGGAATAACAAGAAACCAAGAATCACTAAAACAATCCTCTTCAATAAAAGATCTTCTGGAGGTACCCTATATTTTAATTGGATTACTTGATTTGTTGCTTTTTAACTTCTTGAGTTCTTTCTTTATAAATTCTGGATATTAGCCCTCTGTCAGATATAGGGTTGGTGAAGATCCTTTCCCAGTCTGTAGATTGTGGTTTTGTTCTGATGACAGTGTTTTTTTTTTTTTTTTTTTTTTTTTTGCTTTACAGAAGATTTTCAGTTTCATGAGGTCCCATTTACTGATTGTTGATATTAGAACCTGTGCTGTTGGTATTCTGTTCAGAAAGTTCAAAATGGGCAAAATTAATTAATGTTTTAATCTGAGCTAAAAATAACATTTAATGGAACAGAATTCTATGATATGACATGTACTAGCAAATGGAATTTGAGTATAAAAAGAAATGATTGTAAAATAGATGTAATTATAGAATAGAGATTTTAAATCATAATTTTGAAGTTTTGGTACTCGTAATATTTATGGCATGATGAAATACAACTTTTTATTTTGTTTTTGTTTTTTGGAACCACATGCATGACCGAAGTTCAGCAAGAATGCTTTCTTATAGTTAGCAACTAGTTCTTCAATCACAAAAATATCTCTCTCAAGCAGCCCAAGTGATTAACCAATCCCAATTGTTCAGCCTTAAAATACACACATATACAAGCAAAACAAAGCAGATTCATCGTAATACACATGCATTTGCAAACATACAAATATATATGTAAACATGTAATATTACCTTTAAATATTTATTAATATGTGTGTGTGTGTGTGTGTGTATGTAATGGTGTGTGCATGTGAACAACAATACACAATAAGTGACACAAATTTGGAAAAGTGCCAATAGGAGAGAAAGCAATTTCGGGAGTAGTAATATTAACACAGTTATATTTTAATAAATAAGTAAAGAAACTTTAATGATTATTTATAGAAAGGTGCAGCTTACACATTTGTGAGTTTGAATGTAAGCTAACTGAATTAATATAAGAATAAATATGGGAATAAATTTGAAATATATTTTTTTCTTAATAAGTAGGGCAAACAACATAATTTTGTGGCTCACAATGAATGTACTCGTAGTCAATGTGAAAATATCAGTTTAGGAGATAAAGCTAGATAAAGCCATTAAAGTTGTATGGAAGAAAACACTAATAAAATTGTTAAGCGGTTGGAGAATAGCCAGGAAATGGATGTGTTGTTTATTCAAAATTTGATAATATATACTAGGAGTAGGGAAAAAGAACTGAATATGCATAACTTTTGTCTTAAACTTTGATATTGTACTTTGAAATACATATCAATGAATTATATTCTCCAAGTGATCTGTGACATAGTATCCGAAGCACATTACATGAACTCCACAAGGAGAGCAACAGAACCAAGAAATCTGTGCCCGGGGGTCTTTTCTTAAACTGATACTCCAACCAAGGGCCAAGAACCTCTGCACAGATTAGTCCATGGCAGCTCAGTATCCAAGGGAAACAGGGACTGTCTCTGACATGAACTTAGTGGCTGGCTCTTTGATCACCTCCCCCTGAAGGAGAAGCAGCCTTACCAGGCCACAGAAGAAGACAGTGATGAGACCTGATAGACTAGGGTCAGATGGAGGGGAGGTGAGTGGACTTGGAGAGGGGCATGGGAGGAGATAAGGGAGGGAAGGTAGGATTGGGAAGAATTGAGGGAGGGAGCTACAGCTGTGATACAGAGTGAATAAGCTATACTTAATATAAAAAATTAAAAAGAATATTTAACTTCAAGTACACATGAATAGTACTTTTTAAAATTATTGATATTACAAGTGATGAGTTCAAATAGCAAAGTATCCACACAATCTCTTTAATCTTTTATCAACATTAGAGAAAATTACTCAGTAATTTCAATTTATTCTTTGAAACGAGTAGACTAAATTACTGCTTTATTACATCCCTCATTAGTTAATTAAAACAGGTTACTTACTGACTACTTATTGCTACAGAGTGATTTATTTAAATGAAATGAATATGAGCATTTATAAATATAAAAGCTTAATCTAGCCCAAGGACTTAGAATGTCCTTGTTTCAACCTAGGAAACCCTAAAATTTGGGCATGCTAAGACATATTATACATACTTATATCTCAAAAAAACTTTATTTCTCACAATGGCTCATATATATATCCAAACCCTTTGAACTTGTTATTTCCAGAAGACAAAATTGGGTAGCAGGGATCATTGATTGATATCAGTTATTTGTAAAAGGAAAGTTCAATGGAGGATCCAAGATGGTAGTCATTAATAACACCCTGTGTCTGATCAACAGGGCAGCAGCAACTGCACAGCAACCAACAGACCAAACTGTGGGCCACAAAACACCAATGAGTATGTTCCCCAGGTGAAAGGGGGAACATAATTCTGTGACTGAGTCTACACAGGAATACCTGCCTGGCAGCCAAAGAGTGGACACCACAGTGAGGGAAACAGTGTCCGACATCTAGGCACCTAGCCAATTCCCAGAAAAGTTCCTGGGTTCCCAAAGGCTCAGGGCATCTAGCCTCTAACCTCACCCCTGTGTGCTCTGCTCCTTGGCTACTGATTACCTTTTGGGTACTGGGGCACAGAGCTCCAACCTCAGATCTACAGATGCCAAGGAGCCACAGGTTCAGTCGCAGATGCTGCTCCTAAGCTCAACATATTCTATTAGTGAGACCTACCAATCCTCTGGGCTTTGCCCAGAAACACAGTGTCTGAGCAGTGAAAGCTAGTGGGTGGGCAGCTTTCTACAGAACTTCCCCTGGTGAGAGGAGAGGTCCTGTATGCTCAAGTAACTCAGTAAATCCACAGAATCATTCACCTGAGGAGAGCTATTGCAGTTCCCTGAGAAGCACCAGCCATTCAGAAACCATACCCAACAAGCTGAGGAGGCCTTCTTCCAGAACAACCAGCTTCTTGTCCAGGGGAATTCCCTCACCACTCCTGTCCTCCAGGACTCCAGCAGGCACAAGAAACCATGAGCCAATACCTGAGATAGCCAGATGGGTAAAGCCAGCGTAAAAACACAATCAGCAAAAGCCAAAGCAATATGGCATCAGCAGAACCTAGTAATCTGAGGGCCAGCAGCCCTTGATACAAGTGAAACTTGAGAAAATTTACTTTAATCTATCCTTATGAAGATTATCATTATCAAGATAATGGAGGAAACAAATAAAATCCATAAAGGAATACAGGAAGTGACAGTTAAACAGATTGCAGTTTTTAGAGGAGAAATAATTAAATCACTGAAAGAAATGAATGAAATAGAGAAAAGCTCAAACACACAGGTGTAGGAATTGAATGAAAGGCAAGAAAATACAAACAGATAAATAAAATCAACAAAACAGTTCAAGATCTGAAGACGGGAATGGAAACATTAAAGAAAACACAAACTGAAAAAATCCTGGAGAGTGAGAATTTATGGAAGAAAACAGGAACTACAGATATAAGCATCCCCAACAGATTACAAGATATGGAAAAAAGAATCTCTCAATGTAAGAAGACACAATGTAAGACACTGATGCATTCCTCAAAGAAAATGTTAATCTAAAAAATTCCTGGGTTTCCAAGTTGGCGGCACCCAGCTCACACCATATCTGAAGGGCACAGGATCTGAAACTAGGAAATTAATGGGTGGAGGGGCAGCTGAAGCCATGGCATCATATTGAGGCTTCCTGGGTGAGAAGGGACAATCCAGGAGCTGGGACAGTTTGGATCTAGGTCACCTGTGATGTCTCCAGTGACTGAGAGTGGAGAATATTCAAACCCTTGCACTTCCCTTTCCCCAAGCATGGTATCCCTGCTCGGCAAGGCAGTGGCCTCTGCCCCAAGCACTGAGACTGCTAGGCTGAGACTTCAGGGATTGTCCCAAGCACAAGCCTCCACACTCAGTGACTGAAAAGGCAAAAGCGGGGCTCCAGGAGGTGGGGGAAAGCTGCAGCTGCGGGGTGCTGCTGCTAGTTCCAGAATAAACCTCTGCATGCTCAGTGACTGAACCAGCAGCAAAGGCAGGCCTCCCAGAGCTGCTGCTGGGGCAGAACAGCAGTGAGTACAAGGAGGAGCCTCCACATAATTCTGTGACTGAGGCTACACAGGAAAACCTGCCTGGCATCCAAACAGTGGACACCACTGAGCTGTTGGATCTCCTGCACCCTCATTTGCCCCTGCAGGCCCAAATCTGAGTAGAGAACAGGAGAATCCCCTGTGCTTTTCAGTTAGGCCTGCGAGCAGCTTTAAGTGAGTGCTTGCAGAGCCCCAGATCCAGGGTCCCTCTACACTAGCAGCCAGAGATCAGTTCACTCCCACCCAACCACCCATTGTGGGCAACAGAGGGATCCTTGGGACAGCATTCTCAACATTGAAGGCCTAATGGGTCTGTGGGTCTATCAGTGGAGTCCAGGCAAACAATTACTGGAGCCCAGATAGATATGAATACCAGGAGGACAGTATGACAGGCCTGTAGGCTACTGAGGTATTCAGGGCACCAGTTCATGCACATTGTACCTGCGAACAGTGCCAGCACCCGAACCCCTCAACCTCCCAACCCCCGCTTAAGTACCACCCTTCAGGCATCTACAAGCTCTAGCACACTCTCCCTCAAGGCACACTGCCACGGACATACCCACGAGTGCATACGCACCTGCAACCTTCCTCCCTTAGCTACAGCTGAAACACCAACATCCACTCTCAAACCAGTGGACCTCTCTCATCTTCCTGAAGAATACTCCAGACAGAAGAAACAGACGGACCCAATCTGAAGTACAGACTCCAGAAACAAACAGCGAAGGTTGCAGATAAGCAGATGCCTAGAGGTTGGCATAAGAATACATCCAACAATAATCAGGACATGATGGCTTCACCAGCAACCCTGAAAATAAATGGATAATTTAATTCATTAGAAACACAGGGAAGTGATTTTAAAGCTATACTTATCCAGTTATTAGAGGCACATAATGAGAAAATGAACAAGGCTCTCAAAGAAACCAGGCAAATACAGCCAAACAAATAGCAGCACAAGTAGAGACACAGTTAGTGGCAAAAAGAGAGGAAACGAACAAAAAAATAGACACCATCATAGAAAGACAGGAATCCACATTCAAACAGATGAAGGAAATGGTTCAAGATGTGAAAACAGAATTGAATAAATAAAGAAAACACAAACAGAGAAAACCCAGGAGCTGAAGAAATTAGAGAAAAGATCAAGAACCACAAAGGTACGCATCACCAACAGAATAAAAGAGATGGCAGAGAGAATCTCAGGTGCTAAAGAAACAATTGCAGAAATGGATACATCTCTCAAAGAAAAAATAAAATCAGAAAAGTTCCAAACACAAAACATCCAAGAAATCAAGGACACTATGAAAAGACAAAATCTAAGAATAATAGGAATAGATGAAAAAGAAGATTCCAGGCACCAAAGGCTAGAAAATATTTTCAAGAAAATCAAAGAAGAAAAATTTCACAACTTAAAGAAAGAAATGTCCATAAACATATAAGAGGCCTGCAGAACACCAAATAGACTAGACCAGAAAAGAAACACCTCACCACCTCACGGCACAAAATAGTCAAAACAATAAATCTACAGAAAAAAAAATAATATTAAAAGCAGCAATGGAAAAAGAACAAGTAACATAAAACAGTAGACCTATCAGAATCACACCAGAATTCTCATCAGAAACTATGAAATCCAGAAGGGCCTGGGCAGATGTCATGCAGATCCTAAGACATCACAGATGCCAACCCAGACTACTATACCCAGCAAAGCTCTCCATCAATATGGATGGAGGAAACAAAATATTCAATGACAAAACTAAACTTAAAAAAATATCTAGACAGCAACCCAGCCCTACAGGAGATACTAGAAGGAAAACTCCTATCCAAGAAAATCAACTACACCTAAGAAAACACAAAGATAACATCAAAGCAAAGAATAAAAAGAAAACAAGCACTGAAACACAGTAACTTGAGACTCAGCCAAACTGGGCAGAGCACAGGGATATTTCTGAAAGAAGTGGGATATAGTAAGACCTAGAGAGGACAGGAGCACAAAAAGGATAGCAACAGATCCAAAAAGTCTGGGCACAGGGGTCTTTTCTGAGACTGATACTGCAGCCAAGGACCACTCATGGAGATGGCCTAGAACCCCTGCACAGATGTACCCCATGGCAATTCAGGGTCTGAGTGGGTTCCATAGTAATGAGGACAGAGACTGTCTCTGACAGAAACTGATTGGCCTGCTCTTTGATCACCTCCCCCTGTCGGGGAAGCAGCCTTACCAGGCCACAGTGGAAGAAAATGCAGTCATTCCTGATGAGACCTGATAGACTAGTATCAGAGGGAAGGGGAGGAAGACCTCCCTTATTAGTGGACTGGGGGAGGGGCATATTTGGGGAAGAGGGAAGGAAGAAGGGTGGAATTGGGAGGAAAGGAGGGAGGGAGGTACAGGGGTGTACCAAGTGAATAAACTGTAATTAATAAAAAAAAAAGAAACTCAGTAACATCATCAACTCCCCAATAAAAGGAACTAACATTCATTGGTCAGTATTATCTATCAACATCAACAGATGCAACTCTCCAATGAAAAGTCACAGACTAACAGATTGTTTGCAGAAACAGGAGCCAACATTCTGCTTCATCCAAGAAACACATCTCTGCAACAAAGATTCAGTGGCTGGCTCTTTGATCCCCGCACCAGGAGGAACAGCCTTGCTAGGCCACAGAGGAAGACAATGCAGCCAGTCCTGATGAGACCTGATAAACTAGGGTCAAATGGAAGGGGAGGAGGACCTCCTCTATCAGTGGACTTAGAGAGGGGTAAGGAGAAGATGAGAGAGGGTGGCTGGGGATTGGGAGGGAATGTGGGAGGGGGCTACAGTTGGGATACAAAGTGAATAAACTTTAATTAATATAAAAAATAAAAATTGGAAGAAAAAAGATAGAAGAAGAAAACATGGAGTTGTATCAGTGTAGAGGTAAGGAGGATTGGGGATAATCAGGATGCAGTTGGGGGAGGAGAACCATGATCAGTTTATATTGTACAAATTTTCAATAAAAATTTAATTTTATAAGATAAAAAAATACCTCAGAGTAAAGGCCTAGAAAAATGTTTATCAAGCAAATGCACCCACACAACAACTGGGGTAGCTATCCTAATGTCAAATAAGATAGACTTTCAACCAAAATTAATCAAAATGAGGAGCTGCACTTCACTCTCATAAAAAGACAAATCCACCAGGAGGACATCACAATCCTGAACATCTATGCCCCAAATACAAGAGCATATATATTTGTAAATGCAACATTATTAAAGCTTAAATCACACATCAATCTCAACACCTTAATAATGGGAGACATCAACACTTCACTGACACCAAGGCACAGATCATCTAGATAGAAGCTAAATAGGGAAATAATGACAATTATTTAATGGACCTAATAGACCTAATATAAAATGGACCTAATAGATGTCTGCCAAACTCTTCACCCAAATTAAAAAGAGTATACCTCCTTTTCAGCTCCTCACAAGACCTTCTCAAAATTGACCATATAGTCGGGCATAAAGCAAGCCTCAACAGATACAAGAAGATGGAAATAATCTTTTGTATCCTATCAGACCACTGGGACCTAAAACTAGACCTCAAAAACAACAGAAATAACAGAAAGCCTACATTCACATGGAAACTAAACAACTCTCTACTCAATGACAGCTCAGTCAGGGAAGAAATGAAAAAAGAAATTAGAGATGTCCTAAAATTCAATGATAATGAAGACGTAACTTACTGAAAATAATGGAAAACAATGAAAGCACTGCTAAAAGGAAATTTTCATAGTACTAAGTGCCCCCAGAAAGAAGTTTGAGACATCTTATACAAGCACCTTGTTGTGACTCTAACAAAGCAAGTGAAAGACCTGTTTGATAAAAACTTCACATCTCTGAAGAAGGAAATTGAAGAAGATATCATAAGATGGAAAGATCTCCTGTGCTCATAGATCCTAAGATTAACATGGTGAAAATGGTAATCCTGCCTAAATTAATCTACAAATTAAATGGAATTCCCATTAAAATATGAACACAATTCTTTACAGAATATGAAGGAACAATTCTCAACTTCAGATGGAAAAATAAAAAACCCAGAATTGCAAAAACGTTCCTGTACAACAACCGATCTTAAAAGGTATTTCTATCCCTCATCTCAACTTGTACTACAGAGCAATATTAATAAAAATCACAGGGTACTGGCATAGAAACAGAATGGTGGATCAATGGAATTGAATTGAAGACCCAGAAATAAACCCATACACCTATGGATACTTGATTTTTGACAAAGAAGCCAAAACCATACAATGGAAAAAAGACAGCATCTTCAACAAATGGTGCTGGTCCAACTGGATGTCTACATGTAGAAAAATGAAAATAGATCCATATTTATCACCCTGCACAAAGATAAATTCCAAGTGGATCAAAGACTTCAACATAAAACCAGACACATTAAATCAGTTAGAAGAAAAAGTGGGAAAAGCCTTGAACTCATTGGCACAGGAGACAACTTCCTGAACAGAACACCCACAACACGAGCTTTCAGATCAACAATCAATAAATGGGACCTCATGAAACTGAAGACTTCTGTAAAGCAAAGGACACTATCTTCAGAACAAATCAACAGCCTACAGACTAGGAAAGGATCTTTACCTACCCTATACATGACAGAGGACTAATATCCAGAATATGTAAAGAATTCAAGAAGTTAAATAGCAAAAGATCAAGTAACCCAATTAAAAAATGGAGTACAGACCTGAAGGGAGAATTCTCAATAGAGGAATATAGAATTGCAGTGAAACATTTTAAGAAATGCTCAACATCCCTAGTCATCATGGAAATGCAAATCAAAAAGAACCTGAGATTTCACCTTACACCCATCAGAATGACTAAGATCAAAAACTCAAGTGACAACACTTGCTGGAGAGGATTCGGAAAAAGTGGAACCCTCCTCCATTGTTGGTGGGAATGTAAACTTGTGCAACCACTTGGAAATCAAACTGGTGCTTTCTCAGACAATTAGGAATAGCCCTTCCTCAAGATCCAGCTATACCACTCCTAGGCATATATCCAAAAAATGCTCAAGTATAGAACAAGGACATTTGCTCAACCATGTTCATAGCAGCTTTATTTGTTATATCTAGAATCGGGAAACAACCCATATGTCCCTCAATGGAGGAATAGATACAGAAATTGTGATACATTTATACAATGGAATACTACTCAGCAATTAAAAACAAGGAAGTCATGAAATTTGCAAGCAAATGGTGGGATCTAGAAAATATCATCCTGAGTGAGGTATCTCAGAATCAGAAAGACACACATGCTATATATTCACTTATAAGTGGGTATTAGACATAAAATATAGGATAAACCTACTAAAATCTGTACACCTAAAAAGTTAAACAATGAGGAGGACCCTGGGTAAGATGATCAATCCTCATTCAGAAAGGCAAAAGGGATGGACATCAGAAGAATGAGAAAACAGGGAGCAGGACAGGAGCCCACCATAGAGGGCCATTGAAAGACTTTTCCAGCAAGGTATTGAAGGAGATGCTGAGACTCATAGCCAAACTTTGGGCAAATTACAGGGAATATTTTGAAGGAAGGGGTGATAGGAGGGGACCTGATAGACCTGGAGGGGACAGGAGCTCCACAAGGAGAGAAACAGATCAAAAAATTCTGGGCACATGGGTCTTTTTTGAGACTGATACTCCATCTAAGGACCATGCATGGAGATAACCTAGAACCCTTAGAACTCCCACACAGATGTAATTCATAGCAGCTCAGTCTCCAAGTGGGTTCCCTAGTAATGGGAACAGGAACTGTCTCAGACATGAACTCAGTGCCTGGTCTTTGATCACTTCCCCCTGATGGGGAAGCAGCCTTACCAGGCAGGCCCCAGAGGAAAACAATTCAGCCAGTCCTGATGAGACTTGATAGGCTAGGGTCATAGGAAAAGGAAGAAGGACCTTCCCTATCAGTGGACTTGGGTAGGGACATGGGAGTCAATGAGGAAGGAAGGGGGATTGGGAGGGAATAAGGAGGGGCTACAGCAGGTATAAAAAGTGAATAAACTGTAATTAATAAAACAATAAATAAATTGAAAAAGTATTTATAAAATTGTTCAAGAATTTAAAAAATGTGAAAGTTCTAAAATTTAATGTTAAACTAGTAACACTCTTAATAAAAATATCTTTAAATAGTCTGTAAGACTTGTATCAGAGGAAGAGGCAACTAAGTCATTTGTTAGTTTCTAAATAAAATAATATTAAAAATTTGCATTTTTTTATTCCTGAAGGCATATATCTCCCTTATTTGTGGGCAGCTTTTCCTATCATCCTCTTGGAATCTTATTATCTTCAACATATTACCATCTTATTACATTTTGTAGATAACACACCACTGGAACCTTGTCCACAAATAGAGTCATATAAGATTTTCGAGCATTTGTGGGAAATTTTCCAGAAACCAAGACAAGAGTCTTATGACATTGGTTTCTTCAAAAACATGGAATCATTTTTTTAAATGTGTTTTTGTACCCCGCCCCCAGGGTTAGCTGGTTGGTGTGAGCTTACTTCAGGGTATTCATTACAACTGGTTATTGATATTTGTTTATGTGCCTCTATTGAAAAACATGTTTTGCCAAGTGCACCTTCTGTGCCACATGTGGCTAGCTACTGTGATTTTACAGTTTACTCATGTGACTCAGAGTATAAATTGTCTGGTGTTTGAGTAAAGTTGGCTATTTTATGAGATTTTGGTCTACCTCATTTATCCGTCTTCATTCCCTCCATTCCACAGCCAACTGGAATGGTAAAAAATTCACCACTGGAGGAAGAGATGGAATTAAGTGTTGGGGATATGTGGAAGGTTTGTTCAGGATAATTCAGTTTCACATTTCCTATTAGTGTCATGCTTCCTGCTATCTACAAAGGTGGCTGTGCAAAAGAAATGAGCACTAACGAAGGATAAGGAATAGATTTGCTCGATAATTGTTCTCTTCCTGAAGAGGACATATGCTCTTCTAGTCTATGTCCTCAAAAATGCAAATGTGTATATGTTTGTGTGTGGGTGTGTGTGATGTGCAATATGCATGTGTTCATATGTGTGTGTATGTGTGTGTGTGTGTGTGTGAGAGAGAGAGAGATGTGCATGTCAGTGTACAGATGGAGAGATCAGATGAAAACATTTTGGAATCAGTTCTTTTTCTCTCACGTGTATTCTGGGGACTGGAGTTCAGCAATCATCAGGGTTTCCCAGCAAACACTTTTACAGCATGAGCCATCTTACTAACTGACCTAGATTTAATTTTTATTATGTAAGAAAACGAATAGAAAAGTCCTTCCAGAGAGCCTGTTATATGCTGGACATTCATCTAAGTGCTTCACAGGGCTTAGCACACTTAATTTTATAACAATCTGATATTGAAACTACAATTGTCTTTTGAATACAGATGAAGCAAAAGCCCACAGAAAGCTTAAGCAATATTATTAAATGGAAAATCTTAGATAATGAATAAACAATGCTTTTCTCTGGAGTCTCTAGCTTTAAAATTCTCACTATAAATTCTAGAAATAAACACATTTGTTTTCTTTTTTGTTATTTTTCCTAAAGCTAATAATTACACACAAGATGTTAAGAAGTAACTATTTAGGCTGTTAAAGTGGTAGATGTTCTAGAGTGTACATTAATTTTAACCACCATTACTTATTAAATACATTACTATTAATATGTTCGAGTTGATTTCTAGCTTTCATTATTTACTGATGTAAATAAATGCAAACTTCATTATAAGACAGTACTATGACTTCATTTGGTAACATTTTTTTCATGTTTTTTTCTATAACATGTTATTATCCTGGCTGGATGATTTTGGGTGTGGAACACGAGCAATTTTAATAGGCTATGTCAGGTTTTGACAGCAACACGGCAGAAGTCTCCAGCTCAGGGAACACACACTTAACATGAATCAGGATCCTGTTCCTATCATGCAGTCCTGATTAAGGTTTCCATATTATGTCTAGAAACACTTGTTTCTTCTTCTTCTTCTTCTTCTTCTTCTTCTTCTTCTTCTTCTTCTTCTTCTTCTTCTTCTTCTTCATCCTCTCTTTTTTTGGTATGTCTGAGCTAAACCTAATTATTAATGAACATGTTAATTAAAGTATCAATAGAAAGTCTACTGATGATGTCTATGAAGCTTTATTATAAGAGTAATTTGTTTTAAATATTGGACTTTTATTTGGACCAGCAGGTCCTTCTTTGGTAACAGTTCCTGAGAGAGAGGATCAGGGGCTCAGAAGAGAAAAAGATACATATGTTCGGGATAGTGCGGAATTTCCCAAGCTATGTCCTATGCCAAGAAAACTAATTAAGAAGTACAATGACCTATAATATTTCCACGTGGAAGCATGGGACAAACTCAATAGGAGCTATCATATAATGGGACAAAATCAGCAAGAAAACAATCTAACAGTATTGCACAAGGAGAGGGCAGTTTCTCAAGAACATTACAGATACATCTCACAGTCACCATGGGACTGATAATCAACCTAACACAGTGGGAAGAGGTGGGTTCACAGGATCTGAATCCACAGATTGCCCAAGGCATTGGCTCCAGGCCATCACCTGCAATGCCAAAATTAGTTCTGGTTTTACACAGGAACTATGTTTCTTTTCCACATATTATATCCTCAGGGAAAGTCTCAGTTGAAAAAGTTCAGCCCTCACCAGGATTTCTCACAAGTTCTTTAATACTTTTTCTAAAATTTTTAAATTTTAAAATATTGTACTGTATAGATTCAAGAAATAAAGAGTTACCATTCTATTTGAAGATCACCTATGGTTGGTCATTAATAATTTAACAGTTGTAATAAAAGTTATAATAATAAGAACAGTAATGCTTTCTGAGTGCTTAATCACTGCTATTGCACATGCTAAGATTTCTATAGATCCATCAAATTCTAAAATGATCGGCATAGTTCTAACGGATTGGACAAAAATAAAAACAAAACTTCACATATAAGAAAACCTAGAAAGAGCTGTTGTAGGATAGAAAATAAGGACTAAATAATTGAAAGTATATTATTTTTAGCTAAGAACCATGTAAAAAAATACCTATTGTCTCAAAGTAAAAATCATTATTGTACCATATAACAGCTGGTTGAACATAGCTTTGAGACTATTTTTTCCTTAAAAACAAAATCAAAGTAAGTTCTTCTATTGTCTTCTTGTGAATGACAACCCATAGGGACTTACTTAATTGGTTCATTTTATTTGTGTATCTATGTCCCATGTCTGTCTATATGAAGGCATGTGTTCATTAGCATGCATGTGTGCACGGCAGCCAGAAGAGGGCGTCAGATCCTGCAAAGTAGGAATGAAGAAGTAATAAACAACAATCTTAAAAATTCATCACTATCTTACATGAGGTTTAACGGACAGGTCTAGCATATTTAAGTTTTCATAGAAATTTTAGCTTACGATATTTGCAGATATTTAATATGAATAAATAAATAGTATTTAGGAAGACAAATGATGTATTCTACATTTGATTATATCATTTTACATTGCATTCTTTTTTATTATTTAAGTAATTTCTTTTACTTTTAATCAGGACCACAGATTTTCCACTTTCCTCTCTTCCCAGTCCTTTCCCCAACCTCCCTCCCCTCCCAACATCTACTCTTCCCCTCCCTTTGTCTTCAGAAAAAGGCAAGCTTCCCATGAATATCAACCTTCCTTTACATATCAAGTTGAAGTAAGACTAGGTGCTTCTTCACCTACTAAAACTAGAAGAGGCAGCCCAGTAGGGGAAATTGTCTCAAAGGCAAGCAACAGAGTCAGAGACATCGACAATGGATTCTTAAAGTACACTTAACAAACCTATTTCTTCAGCAATAGGAGATTATTTTCAACCTCTGAGGGGCAAACAAGGACAGTAGTCAAAGGCTACAATCTCCTAAAAGTCAACTAGACTACCCTCACAAATGGTCTTAAAGGAGATATATCATATCTAGTACTTGAGTTTTGGTTAGTTTGTTGTTCTTGTGGTAAACATTGCCAATTGTAGTAATATAACAACCTTTAAGATTGTGTGTATGTATGTATATATATATATATATATATGTGTGTGTGTGTGTGTGTGTGTATACACTCAATGCATACATATAAATGCTTTACATATGCATTGTGTACAACTTTATGTCAATATATCACAAGATTCCTTGAAGCCTTATCAATCAAATTTGGTGATATTTGTAGATATCCCTATTTTTTGAATTGACTTTCTTCCTCTCTCCCTTGTTGAAGCTTTATAGCACACTTCTACATTTTCTGCTGTATGTCATCTGTATCCTGCTGTTCTCTTTTCAGCCCATGACATCCACAGTCCATTTATCCTTTCCTGGTTTCTGTGGTTACTTCAGGTTTTATACTAACATCTAAAGTTTTGGAGCTAGAAAAAGAAACTGAAAGAGGTTGTGCAATGTCTGTTTTCTGGATCTTTGTTACCTCACCCAATCTAATCATTTCTAGGTCTGTGCATTTTCCTACAAATTTCATGATTTCACTTTTCTTTTGGCAGAATAACATGACTTTGTATATGCACCATATTTTCTACATCCATTAATTTTTTGAAGGACAGTTAGGCTTTCATTCCATTCCTCATCTATCATGAAGAGGATAGTAATAAACATTGCTGAGCAAGTAACTGTGGAGTAGTATGTTGAATCATTTAGCATATGCCAATGAGTAAAATAGATGGATCATATGCGAGAACTATTTTAAGTTTTTTAATTAAATATTTATTTTTTATATTAATTACAGTTTATTTACTTTGTATCCCAGCTGTAGTCTCCTTCCTCCTTCCCTCCCAATTCCATCCTGCATGCCTCATCTCTTCCTATTGCCCTTTCCAAGTCCATGGATAGGGGAGGTTCTCCTCCTCTTCCATCTGACCGTAGCTTATCTGGTCTCATCAAAACTGGCTGCATTGTCCTCCTCTGTGGCCTGGCAAGGCTGCTCCCCCATTCGGGGGAGGATGTCAAAGAGCTAGCCACTGAGTTCATGTCAGAGACAGTCCCTATTCCTCTTACTAGGGTATACACTTGGACACTGTGCTGCCATGGGCTACATCTATGGGCTTCTAGGTTATATCCATGAATGGTCCTTGGTTGGAGTATTAGTCTCAAAAAAGACCCCTGTTCCCAGATATTTTGGTCCTGTTGTTATGCTTGTTGAGCTTCTGTCCTCTCCAGATCTTACTATCTCCCTCTTCTTTCCTAAGATTCCCTGCACTCAAAGGGTGCTGGTCTAACTGGATGTCTACATGTAGAAAACTGCAAATAGATCCATATTTATCACCCTGCACAAAACTAAAGTCCAAGTGGATCAAAGACCTCAATATAAAACCAGACACACTAAATGGCTTAGAAGAAAAGGTGGGGAAGGGCCTAGAACTCATTGGCACAGAAGAAAACTTCCTGAACAGAACACCAGCAGCACAGGCTCTAGGATCAACAATCAATAAATGGGACTTCATGAAACTGAAAACCATCTGTAAAGCAAAGGATACTGTCATCAGAACAAAATTACAGCTCACAGACTGGGAAAGAATCTTCACCAACCCTATATCTGCCAGAGGGCTAATATCCAGCATATATAAAGAATTAAAGAAGTTAAAAAGCAACAAATCAAGTAATACAATTAAAAAAAATGGAGCTGAGAGCTAAACAGAGAATTCTCTGTAGAAGAATATTGAATGGCAGAGAACACTTAAAGAAATGTCCAATCAGGACAGGACAGGTCATCAGGGTGAAGCACATCAAAATGACCCTGCAATTTCACCTTACACCCATCAGAATGGCTAAGATCAAAAACTCAACTGATAATACATGCTAGAGAGAATGTGGAAAAAGGGGAACACTTCTCCATTGCTGGAGGGAATGTAAACTTGTACAACCACATTGGAAATCAATCTGGGGTTTTCTCAGACAATTAGGAATAGTTCTTCCTCCATATCTAGCTATACCACTCCTAGGCATATATCCAAAACATGCTCAAGTACACAACAAGGACATTTATTCACCAATGTTCGTAGCATAGTTATTCGTAATAGCCAGAACCTGGAAACAACCCAGATGTTCCTCAACGGAGGAATGGATACAGAAATTGTGGTACATTTATGCAATGGAATATTACTCAGCAATTAAAAACAAGGAAGTCATGGAATTTGCAGGCAAATGGTGGGATCTAGAAAAGATCATCCTGAGTGAGGTATCCCAGAAACAGAAAGAGATACGCGGTATATACTCACTTCTAAGTGGATACTAGACATATAATATAAAATAAATCTACAAAACTCTGTATACCCAAAGAATATGAGTTAGAAGGAGGACCCTGGGTAAGAGGATCAATCCTCATTCATAAACGCAAATGGGACAGACATTGGAAGAAGAAGAAACCAGGAAATTGGACAGGAGCCTACCACAGAAGGTGTTTGAAAAACTCTTCCCAGCATTGTATCAAAGCAAATACTGAGATTATTTTAAATGTTAAATGGATCTCCAAACTGATTTACAGAGTGGCTAGACAAATCTGCGAGCTCATCAACAGTGAATGAATGTTCTTTTTCCTCCACATTCACTCAGTTTTCTTGTCAGCTGTTTTGACCTTTGACTATGTTTTTTTAAGTTGTTTTGATTTACATTTCCCTAATCAGTAGGGATTATGAATATATTCTTATCTACTTCTTAGTCATTTTTATTTCTCCTTTTTCCAACTCTCTGTTCAATATCCAAGCCCGGTATTCAAATGGATCATTTGTTGTTTATTTGTTTGGTAGTGGGTTTTTTGTTTGTTTGTTTGTTTTTATTTTTTGTTTTTGACCACTTGATTTCTTTAGTTATTTGTATATTCTGAATATTAATCATCTGTCAGATATATTTCTGATAAAGATTTTTTCCAATTTTATGACCCCCTATTTTACTCAATTGGTTGTTTCATTAGCTGTGTCTAAGTGTTTTAGTTTTATGTAGTTCTATTTATCAATTTCTGGTGAATGAAATTTTACTCAGATAGTCCTTTCCTAAACCTAAATCTTATAAAGTATTGCCTATGTTTTCTTATAGAAA
The DNA here is from genome assembly GCF_907164565.1 of Psammomys obesus. Classification (NCBI taxonomy): domain Eukaryota; kingdom Metazoa; phylum Chordata; class Mammalia; order Rodentia; family Muridae; genus Psammomys; species Psammomys obesus. Next base: position 37,739,313 of record NW_026593286.1, on the reverse strand, counting down.
ATTTAATTTAAAAATTAAAATTCAGATTTAAGATTAAGGTGTTTGAGACATGTATAACTAATTTTTTTTGGTCTGGAGATAGATGATATACAGATGATAGAAAGATAGATATAGATAGATAAATGATAAGTAAATGATAGATACATGATATATAGATACAGATATAAATGATAGATAGATAGATAGATAGATAGATAGATAGATAGATAGATAGATAGATATCTTTTGCATGTGTATATCCAGGTTTTCTAGCACTGCATACTTAGAAAACAAAATTAAGATTATATGAACTGAATCTAACATCAAAGCCTCCATCATGTAGTCTGGTTTAAACGGTATTTTGTAATACTACGCAAGTTTCCAGAGAGAGAAAAAATTAATAGCATCACCTTGCTATTATGTGTATTAACCAGAACAATTGCCAGCATGTTCATATATCTATAAATGTGTAGTACGTGATGGCCATGCATTGGTAGTTACCACAATTGTCTAATTGTACTTAAGGTCTTTAGGCAAGACAGAAACCAAATATGCTACTAGAAACCTAGTCATTTTCCTAAGGCTAGTGAGGCCACATATCTTAGGAAAAAATAAAAATAAAAAACCTACTACCAACACTTTGCTAAATCAGTATAGACATTAATATTCTAAATCTTATCTTAATGACATGTCTTAACTAATTTTTAAATCACTGTATTAAAACATCATGACCAAAGCAATTCATAAATGAAAACATAATTTGTAGCTCACACTTCCAGAAGGTTAGATTCCATGATTATCATGGAGGCAGGCATGGCAGGCAGGCTTTATACTGAAAATGGAGTGGGATATGAAATCTTACATTGTGATCCATAATAATGGCACAGAGAGATTTAACTCTGAATAGCATGGGCTTTATAACCTCAAAGACTATTTCCATCCTTCAACAAGGTCACACCTCCTAATTCTTCTTAAATAGTTCTACCAACTGGAGACTGAGTTGTCAAATATATAAGCCCATAGGAGCCATTTTCATATAAACCAACACACATCCACAGATCATTGTAGCTATAGGCAGAGAAGCTTCTCTTTATTGAAAAAGGAGAGACCACGACAGAACATCACAACTAGACACAATGCAAACATTATGGAGTTTGAGGAGTCCTACCCCATTGGATACATCTACATCACAGCCTCTGCTTCTGTGGTTAAGGAAATATCATGAATTAACAGTTGGAAAGACTGTAAATACAAATTATATAATAATAATAGCAATACCATTAGACATGCTAACACAGAAGAGGAGAAATCTCACAGGATCACATGTGGACTAAAAACTGTGGCAAATTATGACCACTCAGAAATGAGGAATTAACATTCCCAGGGATAAGCACCCTTATTGATTGCCATTGGGCAAAGTTTGCAACCCTGAAACCATATATACAGAGAAAAAAAAAAAAAGTGGAATCAGCAAGTGTACATAAATTGTATATATATATATATATGTGTGTGTGTGTGTGTGTGTGTGTGTGTGTGTGTGTGTGTGTGTCTGTGTCTGTTTTTGTAACAATAGTAATCAGGGAATTCGAATTTATCAGTTTGAGTATGTAGGTTAAATGTAAGTAGTTAGAGAAGCTGTAGAAAGAAGAGTGGGAAAAATTTTAAGTTTAATTTAATTAAAATCTAGAAATATAAAACATTATATAAAGAAACTACAAAATAAACATTTTTAGCGTTTTAAGATAATAAGAAACAGAATAAATTCAAATATGGTCAACAATTTGATAACTTGGGATAGATACTTTGGTTTCATTTCTGTCATTTGTATTAGAGAACATCAAGTTTTCATACACAACCCACAAGTAATTTAACTATAAAGCTAGATTAAATTTTTGTATTTTATTGAACTGTTTAAACCACCTATATTATTTTAAATATGCAAAAGTAGCAGATTCAATATAATATATTAGAAACACAAACAAACTTGCATATAAAACAGAACTAATAATCAGCAATGGGAATCTGAGAATCTCCTACTGTTGTGATAAACTCAAATCATTTAATTTTAGACCTGAAAGAAGATATTAAGAGTTATTGGAAAGGAAAGTGCTGTGAGAATTTCTCTAAACAATACTGTCTTCATATATTTTCAGAATTTAGTTATAATGAGATCATTTCAATGGAAATGAGTCTGTCACTTAGTCATTCTGAACAATTGAGTCATTCATAATAGATTTTGAGAGCAGTGATAGATTTTAATGAAGCTTCCCAAGAACTTCCTTTGTCATGAGCCCCAAAGGCAGAGAAGAATATTTAATTGAAAATGTTCTCTAACAATAGATGTGTTTTATCACACATTAGCAAATTTAAAGATGATATTCTATGTAAACATTAACACTGCTAGACCTTGTGACTCAACGTGCTTCTACCATGGGTGTTTCTATGGTCAGAGCTTCTGAATCTGAGCCAACTTGAGCATAACAATGGTGGTTATCAACTTTATACTCAAGGTCAGAGTGTCAGGAAGACACAGAGAGGCACAGCTTTTATGTCAATGTTTGCTTTACTATCTTCACAACAAATGTTTTAGAAAATAAATTTTACCACGGAAAAATCAAGTCATCATTTAGTTTCAGCCCATGGCAGCTCAGTATCAAAGTGGGTTCGCTAGTAAGAGAAACAGAGGCTGTCTCTGATGTGAACTCAGTGGCTGCTCTTTGGTCACCTCCCTCTGGCGGGGGTGGGGGGTGGGCAGCCTTACCAGGCCACAGAGAAGGACAATGCAGCCAGTCCTGATGAGACCTGATAGGCAAGGGTCAGATGGAAGGGAAGGCCCCCATCAGTGGACTTGGAGAGGGACATGGAAGGAGATGAGGAAAAGAGGGGATGATTAGGAGGGAATGAAGGAGGTAGCTACAGCTTGGATACAAAGTGAATAAACTGTAATTAATATTAAAAAACAAACATATCTTCATTGGAAAATGTTGTCATTTTACTTTGTTATTTATTATTTAAGTGTAAAATAACATTTCACAACAGGTATATTTGCAGTAGTGTGCATCACAAATTGAATAATACAATGAATTCAAATGCCTATAATAAAATAAACCCCCAATAAGTATTTGCTTCTATTAATATTTAACTGAGATATACATGAAAACTCCAGTTTTCAGCTATAGAGATAATATAAGAAAGAAATAATAAAAAATAACATAATTTGATGTATAACAACTTTTGACTAAAATAATTAATCAAATATAATATAAAATATATAAAATATAATCAAATTCTTTTACTGATACAAAACTAATTATCTCAGGCTTTACTAAAAAAAAAAATTCAGTAAATCCTGAAGGCATTATTTTGACAGACAGTATTATATTTCAACATGTTATTATCAATAGCCTTTGTCATTAATGACACACTGTGATTTTAAGGTCTGCTGATGAAGCTCTGCTATAGAGTACTTGCTTGGAATGCACAAAGCTCTGTCTTCAGCATGTGAGAATAAGAAATTCAACAAACAAACAAATACCTAATTATAATAAAAATATTTCGATGTGTACAGCCATTTGGATGCATATGTCAATCATCTATTTACCTATTTCTACATTCAGAATTTAAAATTTAGGCAAGAATGATAACTCTAATTATTTCAATATTTGTTTTGTATAACTCAGAGTTACTTTTTTATTACACTGAATTTTTCCTGCAGCCACCCTGTGACCACATGCATCTCTACCTCGTACTACAGGGACAAAATAATGCAGACATATACAAACAGATGTATATGTATGTATGTATGAGGCTGGATTTCTCAACCTCAGCATTCCTGAAATTAACACTTTAAATCACTTGTTTTTCTGCTAGGGGAGTGGGATTGGCATCTATAATGCCGAATGAGCAACAAAATCTTTCTTTTTTGAATGTTGTACATGAATTTTTCATTATTTGTTTTATTTCTAATCCTTCGAGTTTGCAACCACTCTCATTGAAAGCTGATAGGTTAGCATCTAAGAATGTCTGCAGAAGGTAATTGCTGATGAACACACTTTAATATATCATATTCCCCCCATTATCCCTTACCTCTTTGTCTTCAAATATATTTTTCTGAGACAAGTTCTCACTATTAAACACTTGCAGGCTTGGACCTCTCTCTGTAAACAAAGGTTGACTCAAGCTTACAGAGATCCACCTACATCTGTGTTCTGAGCTGTGGGATTAAAGACACCTTTAATATTTAATACAAATATTTCATACAAGATATTAAATACAAAATATTTAATACAAATATTCTTTGTCACACAGCACATTCCCTTTTAGTTTCTAGCTTGGCCATGTGATATGTCCCTCTCACTGGTGTTTTTCTATATACTGATGCCATCTATCATGAACTTGGCAAATAATGAGGAGTCCCAGAAACATGTTTGTTGAAGCTCCAGAAATGTGTAAACCATTTTTTATGAGATGTATTAACACAGTTACCTATAGTTCATAATCTAAATAATTGTTCAATAATTCACACATATCTTGGTTTCTTTTATTTTTTCTTTTTGAAATTCACTTATAATTTCAGCAATTACCCCTTCCATTTCTTAAATACAACTCTTCACTGATCCCATTGTTCTCTGTCAATTTTATGGTCTCAATTTCTTTTCTTTTCTTTTTTTTTTAAATTGTATATTTGCTCACTTTAAATCCTGATTGCAGTCCCCCTCTTCTCTTCCCAGTTCCCTCCTGAGCACCTCTTCCACTCCCTTATTTTCCAATCTCCTTCTCTTCAGAGAAGGGAGAAGTAATAATCTGCCCTGAAACATTAAGTTGCTTCAAAACTTGTCACATCCTCTCTCTTGGAGGCCAGACAATGCAGTCCTGACAAAGAGCCAAAGGAAAACATAGAAATAAGACAAGGCTCCTGCTCTAGTTTTTAGAGGATCCACTTAAAAACCAAGCCACACATCTGCTACACATATGCAGAGACCCTAGGAGGACCAGTCAATTCGTGTTCTTTGGTTGGTGGTTCAGTCTCTGTGAACACCCATTTGTCCAGGTTAGTTGACTCTAGGTCTTTTCATGGAGTCCTTGACCTACCTAGCTCCCTCTGCTGTTCCCCCAGCTCTTCCATAGGATTCCCTAAACTCTGTCTAATGCTTGACTGTGTCTCTCCACCTGGATGAAGCCTCTCAGAGAAGTATGCTAAGCTCCTGTCTATGGACATACCAGAGTAACAATAGTGTCAGAGACCAGTTCTCTTTCATGGGATGGGTCTCAAGTAAAGCCAGTCTTTAGTAACCCATTCTCTCTATCTTTGCTTCATCTTTGTCCTTGCAAAGTCTTTTAGGCAGGACAAATTTTGGGTGGAAGGTTTCGTGGTTGAGTTAGTGTTGCTATTTTGCCACTGGCAGTCCTGCCTACAGTCCTGCCTACTACAGGAGGTGGCCACTTCAGGCTTCATATCCCCCCGCTGCTAGGAGTCTCAGCTAGGGTGACTCCCACAGACTTCCTGATGCCTCCCCTATCCCAGGTCTCTGGCAAATCCCAGAGATGGCTCCTACCTCTGATTTCTATTCTCTCAGGTGGCCCTTTCTCCCCCTTCTCCCTACTTCTAGTCCCCACACCTGCTCACCTTCCCATCCCCTTTCCTTCTCAGTTCCCTAACTTCATCTACCTCAATTGTAGTCTCCATCTTTAATAACTGTTTTATATTAATAAAATAATAAAAATACTTATAACTGACAACGATTTACAAATATTTAGCTTAAGTATATAAACTATTATAGCATTGTTCATGAGATTACAGGAGCTATAAAACATATTTGTATGTTGAATTCAGGGTGGAACATGTGGTATTAGATAATTAATTACAGGGTTCTTCCCTGGGGAAGACTTTTTCTCTTACTCTCAGCATTTCATGGTTGTTTATAGATCTTTGGGTTTGAAGCTCTTTGAAACTTCTTTCTTTTGTGGTAGTATACCAATGGGTGTTCTTGTTAAGTTTTGTTTGTTTGTTTGTTTGTTTGCAAGCAACCATCCATGCTGATGAGACTTCATGGGTATAGCTTGTGTGATCATTTTAAGAGTTCAGCAAAATTTCTGCTCCTCTGTCTAATACAACCTTTTTGCACCTACTTCTATTTGCTATTATCTCTGAGCCTTAGGTTCCGTGTGTTGTATGTGTATTATTTGTGGCTGGTTATCACATAACCATTTCTTCTCTTCATTTTGATAAGTTTTCTATAATGGTCTCCATACAGACTCATTGAAAACTGTTATATTGATGAGAAGTGAGACTTCCAGTATAGTCAGGAATTGTGTGGATTTAGCAAGTTGACAGTTGTCTATTCCATGAATAATGACATTACTATCACCGAGTAGCTGACTGATAGTACCAGAATATTTTTCTTCTTGCTGAGTGGGCTTTACTACAGTTATGGAGTTGTTGGTACATACAAGGTATGCTTATTATTTCCCATAAAGGTATTGTGGCTTTCTGTTTCTTGTTTTTGTTGATAGGCATCATATCTGGTTATGAGTAATGTTTGCTTTCCTCTCTTTGAAACTTATATGGTACCTTCTGATACCAGGAAAACTAATGCTCAGGGAGGAGGCAGTCAGCTCAAATACAGGTATGATTTTATCTTTCCAGTCCTGTGTCTGGATGAGTTGATGCTTTTGGTGAAAGCCAATTAGTTTCAACCTCAGGGAGAGAACCAAAACCAGTAATAGTTTATAATGGCTGGGGAATGTTCTTTTTTTTTTTTTTTTGGACAATTATATCCACAAGCCAAAATGGGTTTCTATAATCATTTTTAATTCTTCTTTTGAAAATGCTCTATTCAGATTCCAAACCCATTTTTAAATGGGTTGTTGTTTTTAGACTCAGTTTTTTTGAGTTCTTTGTACATTGTGGATATTATCATCTAGCAGATGTATTATTGGTGAAGAATCTCTCACATGTAATGTGTTTCCCCTCCATTCAGTTGCCTGTTTCATTGTACTAGAGGTTTCCGCTGGTCTTATTTGTTGTTTGCTGACCTCATTTCATATTGAGCATGGATTAATATTAAGAAACTTTTTTCTTACATGTGTTCCATTGGTAGAACTGTCTGTTTTTCTCTAACAGTTTCAGTGTTTCCAGTTTTCCATTTAGGTATTTGAATCTATTTGAAATGAACATTTTTAAAGGAGGTAGATGAAGGTATAGTTTTGTTCTTCTACATGTGATTATCCAGTTTCTTCTGGCACAATATGTTGAAGGTATTAGTTTTTCTTTAGTGTATATTTAGTTTCCTTGTCAAATACTAGATTGCAATAGTCATCTGAACCCTTGTTTATGTATTTGATTTCATTCCATTTGATTACCTATCTGTTTTAGTGTCAGTAACACTGTTTTTATTTCTATGGTTCTGTAATATATCTTGATGTACAGAATGGTAATTCTTCTAGGATTGTTTATTTTGCTTGGGATTATTTCTTATTACAGGATTATGTAGTTCCATATAAATTTTAGCACCTTTTTATTCTTCTGTTTCTGTAAAGAGTAAGATGGGATTTTGTTTAGAATTTTATTGAATATATAAAAGACTTTTGGTGGAATAGTCATTTTACAATATTAATCTCACTATCTATTAACATGGTAACTTTCTGTTTTCTAGTATCTTTCTCTTACATATTTTCATTGTAAAGTTCTTCCATATTTTCAATTCTTTAAGGCAAATTGTAAATGATCTAAGATTTATTTCTCCATATGTTTGTTAATGGTGTACAGAAACACTATTTTTGTACATTGACTCTATTTCTGGCTACATGACAGAGACTGTATTGAGTGCTTCAAGCACAGTATTGGTAAGGAATAGGAAGTGGACAGCACTCTGTACGCCCTGATTTCAAGGGGATTACTTTAAAATTTTCTCAGTGAAGGAGGATGTTGCCTATATATTTCTCATGTATAGTTATTATCATGTTGAGGTATGTTTCCATCTAGCTCTATTTTCTCTAGGTCTTTAATAGTGAAAATGTATTGGATTTTGTCAGTGTTATTATGCATCTACTGAGATGTGTGATTTTTATCTCCAAGTCTATTTATATGGTTTATTATATTTATTTATGAACTATGCCTATATCTCTGTCACTATGATGAATCCACCTTTGTCATGGTGGAAAATAATCATTTTGATATGTATCTGTTTGGTTTTCAGGTATTTTCATTTAATTCCAGAAATATTTTGAATTTTTTTCTTTGACCACTCAATAAAGATTTTAATATGTTTTCTAGTGAATTGCTTGCCACAGATTTTAGGCTTTATTGTATTATGGTCAGATAGAATACAGAGACTTATTTCAACCTTTTTGAATTTAGCACTTTTTTGTTCTAGAATGTGATGTGTTCCAGAGTAGCTTCAGTGTGTTTTGAATATTTTGTACAGTCTCTGGTATCTGCATGGACTATTCTATAGATATCTGTTAAATTTTTTATAGGTGATGTCATTTAATTCTGGTGTTCCTCTGATTGTTTTTTTTTTTTTTTGTCCAAACAGTCTATTTATTGGAATAAATGGGTTATTGAAAGCAACAACTATCAGTGGGTTGACTTTAATCAGTGATGTTAATGCTAGCAGTAAGCTTATGAAATTGGTGCATAAGATTTTGATTTTTTTATAATTGTTCTCTTGATTGCAAAGAAATAGAAATATCTTTATTTGTATTATCTGACTAGTTTCAGTTTAATGTTTATTTTGCCAGATTTTATGATAGTAACATGTTTCCTCCTTCCTGGCTTTGTTCTTTTGAAATAACTTTCGCTATCCTTTCACTCTAAGGTTGTGCCTATCTTTAAAGCTAAACTGTGTTCCTTGTAGACAATATGGGTATTGTTTCTTGATCTATTCATCTAACCTGTGTCTTTTGATAGGAGAACTGAGGCAAGCATATTTATAGTTATCATATAAAAGTGTGTTCCGATTGCAGACATTGATTGTTGATTTTTGGTGCTATTGTTTGTGTTCTCAAGAGGTACTTTAGTTCAATAATTGCAGGTTCCCTTGATATCTGTCTTCAGTCTTTTTGCTGTGTTCATTTCTCCTTTCAGCCTGAAATACTGCTTCATGTACATTCTTTAGATTTGGTCTATTAGACATAAATTTGTCTATGCTGCTTATGTCATGAAAATAAAATTTCATTCTTTCTCTTTTCGTTCTTTTTTATTCATATTTTTATTTATTTTTTAAAATTAATTGTTTACTTTTTATATTAATTACAGTTTATTTACTTTGTATTCCAGCTGTAGCCCCTTCCCTCATCCTCTCCCAAACCTTCACTCCCTCCCTCATCTCCTCCCTGCCCCTCTCTAAGTCCACTGATAGAGAAGGCCCTCCTCCACTTCCATCTGACCCTAGCTTATCAGGTCTCATCAGGACTGGCTGCAAAGTCCTCCTCTGTGGCCTAGCAAGGCTGCTCCTCCCTTGTGTGTGTGTGGGGAGGTCAAGGAGCCAACCACTGATTTCATGTCAGAGACAGTCCTTGTTCCCCTTACTAGGAGACCCACTTGGATACTGAGCTGCCATGGGCCATGTCTGAGCAAAGGTTCTAGGTTATATCCATGCATGGTCCTTGGTTGGAAAATCAGTCTCATAAAAGACCCCTGTGCCCAGATATATTTGGTCCTTGTGGGGCTCCTGTCCTCTCCAGTTCTTACTAACTCCCCCTTTATCCATGATTCCCTGCACTCTGCCCAAGGTTTGGTTATGAGTCTCAGCATCTGCTTTGATACACTGCTAGGTAGAGTCTTTCAGAGGCCCTCTATGTTAGCTGGAAAGATGGCTCAGCTGTTAAAGGCTAGGCTCACAACCATAAATATAAGAGTTTTCATTGTCTCTCAATGGTGGTAGATAGTCTTGCTAGGTATATTAGTCTTGGTTGGTAGTCATGGTCTGTTAGTAGTTGAAATGCATTGCTTTCAAAGCTTCTGTTTAGCGATCGGCTGTTATTCTGATGAAATTTTCTTCATGTTTGATTTGTGTATTTATTCTTACAGCCTTTAATGCTTTTTCATTGTTCTATAACATAGTATTTTAACTATGATATGCTGTGGGATTTACTGTTGTGGTCTTACTTATTTTGTGTCCTGTGTGCTTCTTGTATCTGTATGGGTTTGCCTTTCTTTATTTTGTGCAAGTTTTCTGATATTATCTTCTTGAAGAGCTAGCTTATGCCACTACCTAAAATTCTCCCTTATTTATTCCTTTAATTTGAAGACTTACTCTTTTTCGGTGTCCCATATTTACTAAATATTTCTTTCCTGTGTATTAATTTTCTTTATATTCTCTGCTTATTAAAACAAGATAGTCTATCTCCAAGATAGATTTTGTGTTCTTCCATATCTATACTACTTGTAAGACTGATCTTGAGTTTTTGTGGGTCACTTGGTCATTCAATTACATTTTTATTTTAGTTTGAGTCTGCTTCAATACTTCACTTAATTCCATTTTCAAGTCCTGGACTGTCTTCATCACATCCATCAGCAATATATTCATTTTAATTTCTGTTTTTCTTTTTAAAACATTGCTCATTCATTTATACTCTCAAAGTTTATTCAACTGTTTCTTTGTGTCTTCTTGAAAGTCAGACTTTTTTCTTTTTCTACATTTCTGGAATATTCTTTTTTAATTTTATTTTTTAATAAAGACTAACAAAATTTTGTGCCCTGGAATTCAACTTAATAATGCCATTGTCAACCATTTTTATAGAACTAGTAGATGTGGAAGGGTGGTTATGCCTAGATCTTTCATATTGTCTTTATTCTTTAAATGAGACCTGTATATATGGGTTTATTTAGTTAGTTCTATGTGTTACACTGAAGTGAAGAAAGGAGCAGGAGGATGTTTGCTATGAACTGCACCTAGAGATTAAACATGTTTTAAGTAGAATCACAGTGAGATAGGATGCTTGAAGGTCTAAACCTGGAATTTGGAAGTAGATCTGAAGGTTCAAATGTGTACAAAAAGGGGAGGATCAGTTGGATTACCTGAGTGCTCCCTGGTGAAGCATACAAGGCCTGTCTAGGCAGAGAAGTTCTTGAATTTATTTTAAATCATCAGAGTTACTATTCATGTTGACATGCATATTTTTTTTCTCTTTGACTGAGAAAAGTTTTCCAACTGGGGACTTTTTGTCCTTGGCAGTACAGTAATTTTTATTCATTTTTAAATCTTTTGAGAGCGTCACAAGTGACTATATTTACATAATTTCCACCTTTAGGTTTTATTGTTTTACACACACACACACACACACACACACACACACACACACACCAATAATTATTAAAATTTTATTTTAAAAGTAATATGTTTAGTTAGAAAATAACACATTTTTAAGGAATATTGAGCAAACCTCATGATAAAGCATAGTGTATGCTATTTTGTACGGAATAAGAGAAAGTTTATAATTACTGAATGTCTTGAATGAGAACTGAGAGTACAAATTGTAGATATTGACTCTTAAATTTAAACATAATCTCCTGCAGGTAATTAATAAGCAGAATTGTTTACATAAGAATGTCTCTGAGACTAGAAATGGGGCATATGGGGTACAGATGCTTCCAAGTCTGATGACTAAGTTTGATTCCTGAGAAACACATAGTAGAACAGAACATGTTGTTCTCTGACCTCCACATTTGTGTTTTACCACTTGTTCACATGCTCATATCCACAGTCAGATTCACCATAAATAATTGTAAGTAAAGAAAGACAATGAATGAAACAGCTTAATTTAAAGCAATGAATCTGTATATTTTGCAGGCAGATCTATGGCACAGAGGTTGTAACTGGGTGATATTTTTTATTTCTAGTCTCCCCTGGTAGTAGTTAAAGTACCTCCCAATACCGTGAAAGCATGTCAATGGAGGTGAAGCCTCTATTTGTACATCAGCTTGATTTTAATATGGTTAATGGCATAAGTAGTGACACAACATTACGGGAATAAATGACTCCTTTTGGAATGGCTTTAAGCATAACTCCATGATATAAAACATATACTTAAAACTTTTTAACTGGCCAGAACTCTGAGACTAGGGGGTCATGTGCTTTGGGGAAAATATAACACCAATAATCTACTGAATTAATAAAGCAACAAATAGCTCCTAATGACATATTTCTATACTCACTGGTTAGTGCCTCACTCAACCCTTATCAGAAAATTCTCTCTTTGAAACAGGTTTGAATTAACACAGGCTTACAACTCAGCAATGCACAAAGTGACAAAGACTCTTCTGAGCACTCAGGCATCGGTGGGATGTCTTTTTGAAACCCTTTCCCAAAGCTCAGGGTTCTACACAGATGAGGAAGCAAGAAGAGCCATAGTGGTATGTAACTGTGAGAAATAGTGTCTTTCAGGCAGAGCAGGACCAATATATATATGAACTTTCAGAGATGGACAGCAAGCACAAACTCCATGCAGGTTCAAGCCAGACAAAATCCCAGCCCTGGAGGTGTCACAAAGTTCCATCCTTAACCAGAAAAGTTATTTGCAATTGACTCTTCCTAAAGAAAAAAAATGTAGTTTTTCTACTAGAATGCAACTGATTATAGCAACCACACAGGATTAATTAGCCAATATAAAATGAGCTCCGTGGGTTTTTGTTAGTGGTGGTAGGGTGTTTGTTTGTTTTGTTTTGTTTTGTTTTTATTTGGTGTTTTATTCTTATTGTTTTTTTTTTCTTTTGATTTTCAGGTGTGGTTTATTTGTCTTCTTTGAAAGAGAGAAAAGAGAGAGAGTAAGCATGATGTTGCATGTGGGGGCATCTGGAAGAATTTGGGGAAGGGGAAGACATGATCAAAATATATTGCAAAAAAATGTACTTAAATAAAACTTTTAAAAAATATATTTACTTTTAGAATATTTTTCCAACCAGAACCTTTAAGTAGTGCCTCTGAATATATTTCAGCACATATAGAGTTGTTTATGATAGTTTAGATGTGATTGTAAGTCTTTTTTATTATTTATATTTAGATGAACACTCAACATGCAAAATCACTTGAGGAATAAATTGTTCACCATATTTTTAGCAGTTAGGAAAGTACATTTGAAAGTTAATGCCAGTGACTGTCAGAGGTGAAGTGCTCATAAATTAGCTTCTAGAAGGGACATGACATTCTTGGGTGTTTTCCGTACAGACTTTGTAAATGTGATGATATGTACTTTGTACTTATGAATATCATTAAAAACTCCCAACATTTTAATTCCTTGCCTAAATCAGCAATTTATATAAACTTCTATTTCAATATTTCATACTCTCGAACAATTTTCTCTTTATTTTAGCTACTTATTGACTATAATATTAAGACAATGTAGCAATTTTTCCAGTAAAGAGCAAAAAATTGAGCTATTAAACTATTCTTATAATTGCAAGCCTATATGAAGGTCAAACTCAAATTTGTTAACATATAGTATAGTTTAATGAACATTAAAACACAGCAAATTAAATTTGAGAACATAGTTTCTAGACTATATCTTGTAATCAAAAAAAAAATGTTATCATAAACAAAAATCCATACAGTATTTGGTTTCTCTGGGATAATATTGGGTTGAAACATTTGGGTAGCCTTCTTTGTCATGCACTTAAATTCTTGGGATACACTGAATGCTCCTGTTTCTTAATGTATTCAGAAAAGTAATTGGATTCTTAACAACCATTCCTACGTTTCTGACCTACTATAACTTTCATCAATTAGTGTATACAAGAAAAAAGAAATTTCTACTACCATTAATCAAGGGAGTTACCCTCTTTTAAAAGTCAAACTAAACATCATGCATTTAAATTTAAGCATTTTGTTAAGTTCCTTAAAGTCATGTAAATCTATGGACTTTTTAAAATTACATATTATAACATAAAGGTAAACAAGTTAAATAATCTGTTTAAATAAAACTTCAAATTTTATAAACATATAAAACTTGATAAAATAAAATAAAAATGTCACTCAATTTATGGATCAGCTGTTAAAAGTGTGTCTACTCCTAAAGAGATGTGGGTTTAGTTTCCAATAAACACCACAGGGCGTACGACAACCCGTTTAGCTTCAGCGATTCCTTCTTCCCTCTGTGGGCAATTGCACATGCTCACATGTTCTGACAGAGACTCACAGACATGCACATAAGTGAAATTTGCAGGTAAATGGGAACTGGAAAAGAGCATCCTGAGTGAGGTATCACCTATCCTGTTTTACTTAGAGCTCTTAAACGCTTATACTTCCCTTCCATCCACTGACCAGAGGTAGGGGAGAAAGAAGGTTATTAGGCAAAGGGGGTTGTAGAACTTTTTAGAAGTGGTTCCTTGGGATGAGTCCACTCTTTGTTGTCCAGATACTAGCAATCCAGTCCAAATGCCAACACCAAGTAGTAACATGACTCAGCACAATTCAGAAGATCAGGACAAGTCAGTGAAAGTTGTAAGACTCAATTGGATTTTCCTGAGAAGCTCTACGGAATATTTTTCTCTGTGAAGTCAAGTGTTGAAGCATGAAGAGCAGCACAGCAATATCGATCCATAAAGCAATGTCTCACTATCCTTGTGCTTCTATACATCTCCTTTCTTCAGATTCCACCCACAGATGTTCTCAGCTAACCAAAGTCACAAGAGAGCTCACAACAAAAGATCATGTGCCCTCCTACATGCCAGCCTCCAACAAAACATCACATGCTCTCTCACAAGACAGCTTCTCCAAAAACATCACATGATTCAACTGAGTCTTCACAGAAAGCAGAAACTTCCATTTTTCTCACATCAACCCTTAGCATTGAAGTGTGATAATCCTATGAAACACAATGAATCATTGTGACATATTCATTTATTATTTAAAACCTTTAAATATTATTATTTTCCTTAACCTGATCTTGTAATCTAATTTTAAGTGCTTCACTTGTCATGTTGAATATGTGGACACAAATTCTGTTTATATCAGAGCTTACTTCATAGGAATAATCTCTGTAGCTTCAGTGTAGTGAAGACAATAGAGTAAACCTTAGCTTTGTGTATAGTTTCTTTTGGTCTGAATGGGCTTTATATTAACTCTATAATGTTGAGTATTTTATTAAACTTCATCTGAACATAAGCATCATCATAAAAAAATAGAATAAAGCATCTATCAAATAGGAATGGAAATAACTTGATTAGCATTTGGGGCACAGTGTATTTTAAAATACTTCTTATTTCAGTCTCACTATAGGTATAGTAGAGTATTGTAACTATTATGCATATGTCCCCAGGTTAAGATATCATTACCTTCCCACATTAATGTCACACATTTGCTAAAACTCACATGTTATTAACTAAAGTTCATACTTAGATTTCTTAGTGTTTACCTAATTTATTTGTTGTTGTTTCTTCTATTTCCAGATCTTATCCTTCAGACCAAAGAGATCTAGTCATCACATTGCCAAAATATTCCTAGATTGCTTCAGGGATTTCTGATATCACTTGCTTTGCATATTCTCTGCAGTTTGAAAAGGTTTTGCCCAAAAGTTTCATGTAATGACCCATTCATAGTTTCCTAATTTGTAAAAAGTAGTTAACAGCTGGAATGAATAAAGTTACGATGACAATGTGTCAATCTCTTCATGTCATCTACAGAGCACAAGCTATTACAGTTGATACATCACTCTTTGTGATGACCTTAGTCACAACTGAGGAGGGTCTATAGCTGTCTTTTTATTTACAAAGTTATTGTTTCTTGACTCTTAATTTCATATTATTCTGTTCTAAGGGCTATCATCTTTTCACAATCCATACTTAAGACCTTGAAAGAAACATTGCTTTTCTAATTTAGCAATGAGCCATGTTGTTGCAGATTAGAGCTGAAGGCTGTTTTTTTTTTTGTTTTGTTTTTTCTCTAATTAATTTATTTTTTACTGATTACAGTTTGTTCATTTCATATCCCAGCTATAGGCCCCTCCTTTCTCCCCTCACAATCCAACCCTCCCTCCCTTTTCTCCTCCCATGCCCCTCCTCCAGTCAACTGATAGGGGCAGTCCTCCTCCCCTTCCATCTGAAGAACCCTATCAGGTATTATCAGGATTGGCTGCATTGTCTTCCTTTGTGTCCTGGTAAGGATGTTCCCCCATCATGGGGACATGATCAAAGAGCCAGCCCCTGAATTCATGTCAGAGACAGTCCCTGTTCCCTTTGCTAGGGAACCCACTTGGACACTGAGCTGTCATGAGCTACATCTGAGCAGTAGTTCTAGGTTATCTCCATGCATGGTCCTGTAGTGGAGTATCAGTCTCAGAAAAGACCCCTTTGTTTAGATTTTTTGGTCTGTTGTTCTCCTTGTGGAGCTCCTGACCCCTCCAGGTTTTTCTACCTTCTGCTTCTTTCATAAGATTCCCAGCACTCTGCCCAAAGTTTGGTTATGAGTCTCAACATCTGTTTTGATACCCTGCTTTGTAGAATCTTTCAGAGGCCCTCTGTGGTAGGCTCCTGTCTTATTCCATTTTCTCCCTCTTCCAAAGTCCATCCCATTTGCCTTTCTGAGTGAGAATAAGTCATCCTACCCTGGATCTTCCTTCTTGCTTAGCTTCATTAGATGTACAGATTTTAATATATTTATCCTATATTAATTATCTAATATCCACTTATAAGTGAGTATATGCCACTTACTTTATGTATATACTTTCTGCTTCCGGGATATCTCACTCAGGATGTTCTTTTTAGTTCCCATCATTTGCCTGAAAATTTCATGATTTCCTTGTTTTTAATTGTTGAGTAGTATTCCATTGTGTAAATGTACAATTTCTGTATCCATTCCTCCACTGAGGAACATCTGGGTTGTTGCTAGGTTTTGGCTATTACTAATAAAGCTACTATTAACATGATTGAGCAAATGTCCTTGTTGTATACTTGAGCATGTTTTGGATATATGCCTAGGAGGGGTGTAGCTGGATCTGGAGGAAGCACTATTCCTAAGTGTCTCAGAAAGTGCCAGATATATTTCAAAAGTAATTGTACAAGTTGTACATTCCCACAAACAGTGGAGAAGGGTTCCCCTTTCTTCACATCCTCTCCAGCATATATTGTCACTTGAGGTTTTGATCTTAGCCATTGTGATGGGTGTAAGTAAAATCTCAGGGTCGTTTTGAGTTTCATTTCCCTGATGACTAAGGATTTCAAGCATTTTTTTAAGTATTTCTCTGCCATTTGATATTTCTCTACAGAGAATTCTCTGTTTAGTTCAGTATTCTATTATTTAAATCAGAATGCTTGATTTGTTGCTTTTTAACTTCTTTAATTATTTGTATATTCTGGATATAAGCCCTCTGTCAGATATAAGGTTGGTGAAGATGTTTTCCCAATTTGTAGGCTGTTGTTTTGTTCTGACAGCAATGTGATTTGCTTTATAGAAGTTTTTCAATTTAATGAGATCCCATTTATTGATTGTTGATATTAGAGTCTGCGATGTTGGTGTTCTGTTCAGGAAGTTGTTTCCTGTGCCAATGAGCTCAAGGCTCTCCCCCACTTTTACTCCTAATAGATTTAGTGAGTCTGGTTTTATGTTGAGGTCTTTGATCCACTTGGACTTTAGTTTTGTGCAGGGTGATAAATATAGATCTATTTGCAGTTTTCTACATGTAGACATCCAGGTAAACAAGCGCCATCTGTTGAAGATGTTGTGTTTTTCCCATTGTATTGCTTTGGCTTCTTTGTCAAAAATCAAGTATCTGTAGGTGTGTGGGTTTACTTCTGGATCTTCTATTCAATTCCATTGATCCCTCTTTCTCTTTCTATGCCTGTACCATGCAGTTTTTATTACTATTGCTCTGTAGTACAGCTTGAGATCAGGAACAGAGGTACCTTTAGATGACTGGTTGTTGTACACTATTGTTTTAGCAACTCTGCTTTTTTTGTTTTTCCATATGAAAATGAGAATTGTTCTTTCAAGATCTGTAAAGAATTGTGTTGTTATGTTGATGGGAATTGCACTGAATTTGTAAATTCCTTTTGGCAGGATAGACATTTTCACTCTGTTAATCCTACCGATCTATGAGCATGGGAGATCTTTCCATCTTCTGATATCTTCAATTTCTTTCTTCAGAGACTTGAGGTTTTTTTTTTCATTCCGGTCTTTCATGTGCTTGGTTAGAGTCACACCAAGGTACTTTATGTTATTAGTGGCTTATGAAGGGTGTTGTTTCCCTACTTTTTTCCTCAGCCCTTCTGTCTTTAGTATACAGGAGGGCTACTGATTTTTATTTTTGTTTTTTAGTTAATTTTGTATCCAGCCACCTCGCTGAAGCTGTTTATCAGCTGAAGGAATTCCTCTGGTTGAATTTTTAGGGTCACTCCTGTATACAGTCATGTCATCTGCAAATAGTGATACTTTGACTTCTTCCTTTCCAATTTGCATCCCTTGATCTCCTTTAGTTGTCTTATTGCTCTAGCTAGAACTTCAAGTTTTATGATGAAGAGATATGGAGAGAGTGGACAGCCCTGCCTTGTCACTGATTTCAGTGGGATTGATCTAAGTTTCCCTCCTTTTGTTTTATGTTGACCATCAGTTTCCTGTATATTTTCTCTACTATGATTAGGTATGTGCCTTGTATCCCTGACCTCTCCAAGATGTTAAATCTGAATGGCTGTTGGATTTTGTCAAATGCTTTTTCAGCATCTAAGGGGATGATACTTTTTTTTTTCTCTTTTAGTTTGTTTATATGGTGGATTACATTGATGGATTTCCGTATATTGAACCACCCTTGCATGCCTGGGATGAAGCCTACTTGGTCATGGTGGATGATATTTTTGATGTGTTCTTGGATTCAGTTTGCAAGTATTTTATTGAGTATTTTTGCATCAATGTTCATAAGAGAGATAGGTCTGAAGTTCTCTTTTTTTTTGTTGGATCTTTGTGTGGTTTAGGTATCAGGGTGACTGTGGCTTCATAGAATGAGTTTTGTAACATTCCTTCTATTTCTATTTTGTGAAATATTTTGAAGTGAAATTAGTTTATTCATGTATAATATATTTTGCCTCTTTCATTCATCTATTTGTGTGACTTACTGTATTATAAGCATAAACATACGCAATTTGATATTGCATCTTTGACTATAATTTTATAGGGCTTTTTTCAGTATTCAGATTGTTTCCCCTTGGTTATTGAAATGTGTCTCTTTTAATACTTTGCCTTTTGAACATAGGTGTTGTGTTTTTCATAGGCTCCCACAAGCTCAAATGTTTGAATACTTCTGTCCCAGGTGTTGCCATTATGTGGATCAGTTTTGAAATATAGCCTTTTTGTGGGTGTATATCACTGAGGGAGGACCGTGAGATTTCAAAACCACATCCATTTGGGTTTGCTGTTTCTATTTCCTACTAACCATTCAAGATTTGCATCTTTAGCTTCCATTTCTAGGCTTCATGCCTCCACTTTGCCATTATTAACAACTATCCCTCTGGAACCATAGTCCCAAATAAACTGTTTATTCTGTAAGCTTCTTTGGCAATGATGATTTATTACAATAGAAAAGTAACTAATGATGTACATTGCTTTTGAAAAAGAAGTGTTTTTAATTTTTCAAATTATAAAAGGCTTTTGATTCATCCTATGTATTCTCTGCCAAAGCTGTAAAATCAGCCTATTCTATTTTCTTCAAGTTGTCCTGGCTTCTTTAAATAAAGAATAACATTCAAAGCCCAGTTCCAGCTGATAAGTGTATTCCTTGTCTTTGAACTGTGGTTGTGTCTATATGATCTGTACTTACTTAGTTGCACTTGTAGATACGTATAGTATCATTTCACCTAAGCATTTATCTACAACTTTAAATGTACTATTGGCTTCATCTTTGTGTCTCCAACTACAATCTACTACGACAAGAATCATATCAGACTTTTCTCCATTTTTTTTTCTGTTACCAACCATTCTGTTATCAAACACTGTGAATGAAAAACTTTCCCCCTATATCTTTCACCTATATATTTAATTTTGTATCAGGACATAGGAATATTAAGTTGATCCTGCTAACTCATATCTCATGATTGGGAATTTTACCTGTGAGATTTTAATGCTGGCATGCATTCCTTGTCCCATTAACCTTCTTGTCTCCATTGATTTTCATTCTTGTAAATCAGCAATCTTTTCCTGAAATGTACGTAGTAAGGTAATTATGTTTGTAGCACAATTAGATTAGTTTGTCATAGTAGTTCAACTTCCATGTACGTATGTTCTGGCATTTTAAATGAGTTTTGAAGTTTACAAATACCATCCTTCACTCTTTATGCTTTAAAATTCTTGAGTTTTGAAAAAAAAAAGGTAGAACAATATATTCCTAAAATTATAGATTACTAAGTCATATTGCATAACTTCACATTTATATATACACATATATCATAAAAAAACAGTAACTTAGAGAACATACATCTTCTCAGAGTAGGAAACAGTTGGGTTACAAATGGTACTGTACTCATTCATTTACAATGCAACTCCTCCTCCTACTAGTCAGACAAATCTATGAAACAGGAGTGAGTAAATATGTAGAAACCAGAAATCAGGATTTGGACCGCAAGATAACACCTCTTATACATAACAAAAATGCTACCTACATAAAATATAAACAATACCGTGGTTTTTAAAAAGGTCTGGATGATGACAACACCTTTTGGCATAAAGAAATGGATAGGAGAAATTTCATATGACCCTGTGCATGGAAGAATAGCCACAGATAGTCATTGGCTCTTGAAAAAAGGGATAAAAAGTTTTTCTCCATTGATGAGTTTCTTGATAGATTATCCAATCCAAACTGGTCAGTTCTAAATATGTGAACATATAAGCTACATGAATATATATGCATACATACATACACAATGGACTCAGTAAGTTAGTAAGTTGTATGTGTGTTTTGTGTGTGTATGAAAGAAAAAAGAGAGAGAGAGAAACAGAGAGATAGACAAAGTGAGCACGTATGAGAGTTGTATCGCTGTAATCATTCTTTTGTTCATGCAGAGCATGTGGAATACAGAGAATAATTTTCCAGGCATAAAACTTAGGTTATCAAACTTAAGTGGCCAGTACCTTTAACCACTGAACAATCCTGCTGGCTTTACATACAGTTTTTTGTTTGTTTTCTGTTGGTTTGTTTTACTTATTGATTTTAATTATTTATTTTTTAATATTAAATCATTTCATCACTTTTTTCTCCTCATAAACCATTCAACATTTTCCTCCTTGATTTCTATCAAATTTGTGACCTCTTTTTAAATAAATTTTTATTATATATATATATGTGTGTGTGTGTGTGCATATATATTTATATATTCCTAAATATACTGATATAACTTGCTTAGTCTGTTTTCATAAAATATGCATTGATCAATTTCATTCCTATCCTTCAACTCCTCTCAGGTCTCCTCTTTACCATCCCACTGATGTAAGATATACTTCATAGGATTAAATGTCTTAGAGAACTATATTTATGACAAAAATCAACTTTTATGGCATCAACATATAGTCATGATATTTTCTTACAATTATAGAATAAATAACACGTGGAAAACTATTTTATGTTGTGTAATATATTTGAAAATAAAGTTCATTTTCATAAATTTATGAAGCCATGTTTATTCTTTTCTACTAAACCAAATTAAACTACAAGGGAATGTCTAGAGAAAGGAAAGACAGTATCAAACCTTAAATCATATTGTACATAGTATGATGCATTAGTGAAAATGGACAGGTGAAAATTTATCATGACCTTTGGTAACTGAATATCCTGCAGAAGAGTATAGAGTAAGGTATAAGGTATTCCTCTTGTCAGGTAGCTATTAAATACACTTTGCAAATGCTTGAATTTCAGATGTTCAAATTTCTTCCCTTTCCTCCCTTATCTATGGAAAAACAGAAAAATATCTAAAAGGTTCAATTAAGTAATATGTTCTATTGCCCACACAGAGGTGTTGGGAATGTATTTGGATATTATGAATAAGCAAGCTGGGATCCTTTGCCCTATACTCAACTTACTGGCATTCCTCAGCGGCACTACACTATGGTGGTTACACTTCAGTAGTACGAAGCTTCCAGTGTTAGTACACACTGCGAAACATGAGTCATAATTATCAACACTAATGGATAGGCAGCACAGGTGTGCTTACTCGGCATTGACAAATCCTTCACAAAATTACAGCATTGGGATTATAATAGGGCTTAATTTAATCCTGTTATTACCTTCATTTTCTTAATAATGTAATATTATGTACTTTTTTTCTTCTGCTCCTTTTGATTTCTAAAGCTAATAATTGACAGAATGGTAGAAACAGAATTAAGTCTCATTATTGCCAGTTCCTTGCTGGAAGTGCTATACAATCAATCAGAGAGACTGGGAGTGGGGATAAGACAAAAGTTAAACAGTAACCCTCCTTCACTAAATTAATATTCTTAGGGAAAAATAACACTGTAAGTAAAGCATATGGCTCAAACCATAAATGCAAACACATGACGTCATTTTCATAATTTGTCCACTCACCACAAGTAGATTCTTTCTGTCTATTCACAGTATTTACATGGTTCTGTCCAAAAAATAATATCTTTCTGTATGTGCAAATGTTACTAATTCTAAGGCACACACAAGATAAACACGTTCTAGGAAGTAGTTATCCCCAAAGGCAAAGGTTACCACAGTAATCAGACACAACCCCCAAAAAATAGTAGGGAGATTATGAAGGCAAAGAGCTATATCTTAATCATTGTGATAGTCACTTAAGAAATCCATTCTTGGATACCTAAAGGGCAGATGTATGAGATAAGTTCTTTATTTTCCTACTGCTTCAGTTATAGATTAATTTAGGGAATATCTTCATGATTTTTTTCTTTTAGCATTCAACATTCATTTTATGAATGAGTAAAATCAATAAAGGAAAATTTTAGACTATGGTGAAAGTCACAGAAACTTAATTATGGAAATTCCTGTATTCAAATTTAAAAGCTTGCAAACCCATTCAACAATATGCAAAACAAACTTCATTTATGTAACTTCTTCAACTTACAAATAAAAAATGCGTAGAGAAAATTCATAGAAAACAAGTAATTGGTTTTGCTTTTCTTTTCCTAATACCAAATGAATTCTTTTTAAAAAAATTATTTATTTATTATGTATATAATGTTGGATCTGTATGTAGACCTGCAATGCCAGAAAAGGGCACCAGATCTCATTATAGATGGTTGTGAGCCACCATGTGGTTTCTGGGAATTGAACTCAGGACCACCTGGAAGAGCAGTCAGTGTTCTTAACCACTGAGCCATCTCTCCAGCCCCCAAGTAAATTCTTGAATGAATTATATCTGCCTCCATCATGAACTAATTTGTCTGCTCTTTGGTCACTTGCCGCTGATGATGCAGCCTTGCCAGACCACTGATCTAGGCAGTCCTGATGAGATTTAACAAGCTATGAGCAAATGGCAGTTGTGGAGAATTCCCCCTTTCAGTGAACCAGGGGAAGGGGATGGGAGGGAAGAGGATGGGAGGGTGGGACTGGGAGGAGTTGAGGGAGGGGTCTTCATTCGGGATATATAATGAAAAATTATGAAAAAAAATAAAAAAAGAAATATATCACCTGGGATTGAGAAAATAGGACATTTTGAGTTGAGATTTTTTTTTAAATATTAAATTCTTAGAAGCACACTTACATTCTCAAAATATCTTTAAATATAAACTTTCTCAGTTTGCTGAAATCCTGTCTGCAAGTATGGCGTAGTATCATTAATAGTGCCTGGAGTTGGCTTTTTCTTAGGGAGTGGGTATGAGGTTGAGACCGTCATTGATTTGCCATCCCTTCATTCTGTTCCGTCTTTGTCACATCTTGTAAGCAGGGTATATTCTGGGTCAAAGTTTTGTGGATGGGTTGCTGTCCCTCTCACTCCACTGGAAGTCCTGCCTGGCTAGGATGTGGCCACTTCAGTCTCCATGTTTCCAGCAGCGAGGAGTCTCAGCTAGAGTCATCCTATATGCTACCAGGAGCCCACCCAGCTTGTCTCCAGCTTATCTCTGATATGCCCTCCCCCCTCAGTTTCCCTTCTTTTTCCTACACTGTCCCTATATCGGATCCCCAACCTCGTTCCCCAGGACACATCCTGTCCTACCCAGTTCCCTCTCTTCATCCACTTAGATACCTGTTCTATTACCCTTCTGAGTGGAAATCAAGCATTGTGCCTTGGGCTCCACCCAGCAGCGGATCGGAACAGATGCTGTGACCCACAGCCAAAAAAAAACAGAGCTGGGGAGAAAGGTAGAAAGTCCTGGAGGGGACAAGAACTCCTCTAGAAGACCATCAGAATCAACTAACCTCAACCCCTAGGGGCTTACAGAGACTGAAGCAACAACCAAAGAGCATGCATGAATTGGACCTAGGCCCACAACATGTAAATAACTGATGGGCAGATTGATCTTCATGTGAGTCCTTAGCAAGCAAAGAGCAGCTGTTTGTGACATGGACTCAACTGGATCACTTTCCCCCCGCTGGGCTGCCTTGTCTGGCCGCATTTGCCCAGTGGTCTACACATTCCTTAGTTACATATTTTTATTCTCTTGGAAAGATAAAAACAAAACAGTGCCTCAACTCTAACTCTGGCCGGGGGAGGGTGTTTCTTTTTTTGGTGGGTTATGTCTTTACTAGGTTAAAACATTTTTTGGGAAGTAAAAATTATTATTATCTTTCAATTAAAAAATTTTTAAAATTTTTTCTGAAAAGGAGAGGGGGAAAGAGAGAAGAGGGTGGGCAAGTGGTTCTGGGAGGAGAAGGGGGGGAGCCTGAAAAAGTGATGTAAAATGAATAAAAAAGTAAATTTAATAAACTTTTTTAAAAATTTAAAATTTGTTTTGAATAAAAATTTCACAGTTTGTCTTCAACAAAACCAAATTCTGTTAAAAAGCATTTATACCATATATTTTTTATACTGTTAAGGTACTTGAATGCATATTTTTCTAACTTTTAAATTAGATTATTGATATGAAAGTATTAATATTAGAATAATAATAAACAGTAATAAGTAATAGTATAAATTTATGTAGCTTTTCTAACACTAAGTGCTTTTATAATACTTATAGAATTCATGATGTCAAGCATTTTTATTCTCTCAATCAGTATTTAAAATAGAATTTATCACTATAATTTATGAAGCGGAATTATTCTATTTCCAATTTAAATAATGGATTCTACTTGACATGATATATGACAAACTAATTTATACATTTCACTGATTTATAATGGAGGCTCCATGACAGTCTTAAAATGTTAGTTCTTGATGCTTTATCTGAAAAATTATTCAATCAATTGCTCTATTTCGTGCATGGCCAATGAACGGGAGCTAGACATTTGCCTCCAACATTCCTTTTTCAAATATGATGGGTTGATTTCTTTTTTCAAAATGAGTTACACCCTCATAGCAGAGATCCACTGTCAAACTGTCATGTCATTTAAGTTAGAATTGTATTAAACAGAAAATTCCTTCTTTGTCATGCTTGTGACTAATTCAACACACTATGATGATGTTGAGATTTCAAATTAGCACAGGTCTAAATGGTACTTTTTGGCCACCAGGTTTGTAAATCACAGATCTAAAAGTGCATAAAAATAACCTATGTAGAGGTCACTTGTCCTTGGTGATGAAGAAACTATCAAGAATCTAATGCTGCTATCCTATCCTTTTACAGATTATAGAAAATAAATTACTCCTTGCAAAGGTTCGTTTTGTGATAATTTGAAAGATAACAGTACATTTTGAAATTAGGTACAGATTAAAAAAACTGACACTATTGAGATCTCTAGAGGCACAGAAATTAATGTAATTTAATGTAAATTAAGAGCATAATACAGCCTTGAGCATAGAAGTTTTAAAATTATTATTGTATCCTTAACAACATATGTATTAAAAGCTTAGCATTACAATGAACAGGCATTAAAATAAAGTTTGTTATTTCCAATGTTGACTTTATGGGTATCAATTATATGTAAATTTTTTACAAGCATAAATTCTTTTTATTTTTAATTATATTTTATTTACTTTGTATCCCGCTCTAGTTCCTTCCCTTTTCACCTCCCAATTCCTTTCTTCCTCCACTTTCTCAACACACTCACCTCCCCAAGTCCACTGGTAGGGGAGTGTTTATTTTTCTTCCTTTTGATCCTAGTCTGTAAGGTCTCATCAGTAGTGGCTAGATTGTCTTCCTCTGTGGCCTGGTAAGAATGCTCTCCCCTCAGGGAGAGGTGATCAAAGAGCAGGCCAATCAGTTCATGTCAGAAGCAGTCCCTGTTCCCATTACTATGGAATCCACTTGGACACTGAACTGCCATGGGCTACATTTGTGCATAGGTTCTAGGTTATCTCCATGCATGGTACTTGGTTGGAGTATGTGTCTCAGGAAAGACCCCTGTGCTCAAATTTTTTAGTTTTGTTGCTCTCCTTATGGACCTCCTGTCCTCTCCAGATCTAACTATTATTTCCCACTACTTTCATAAAATTCCCTGCATTCTGCCCAAAGTTTGGCCATAAGTCTCAACATCTGCTTTGATAGTCTGCAGGGCAGAGCCTTTCAGAGACCCTCTGTGGGAGGCTCCTAACTTGTTTCCTGTGTTCTTCTTCTGGTGTCCATCCTCTTTGCCTTTCAGAGTGGGGATTGAGCATTTTAGCCAGAGTCCTCCCTCTTGATTAGTTTTTTTAGGTGTACAGATTTTAGTAGATTTATCCTATATTATATGTCTATATGAGTGAATATAGACATATATTCACTGTGTGTGTCTTTCTGCTTCTGGGATATTTCACTCAGAATGATTTTTTCTAGATCCCTCCATTTACCTGCAAATTTCATGATTTCCTTGTTTTTCTTTTTTTATTATTTAATTTTATTTTTTTTATCAGTTACATTTTATTAACTTTGTATCCCAGCCGTGTCCCACTCCCTCATTCCCTCCCAATCCCACCCTCCCTCCCTTATCTCCACCCTGCCCCTTTCCAAGTCCACTGATGGGGGGGACCTCCTCTCCATTCATCCGATCCTGTTTTATCAGGTATCTTCAGGACTGGCTTCGAAGCCCTCCTCTGTGGCCTAACAGGACTGCTCCTCCCTTTGGGGGTGGGGAGGCCAAAGAGCCAGTCATTGAGTTCCTGTTAGAAATAGTCCTTGATTTCCTTGTTTTTCATTGCTGAGTAATATTCCATTGTGTAGATTTACCAAAAATTCTGTATCCATTCTTCAGTTGAGGGGCATCTGCGTTGTTTCCAGCTCCTGGCTATTACAAAATAAAGCTGCTACAAATATGGTTGAGCAAATGTCCTTATTGTGCTTGTTGTCCTTGAGCCTCTTTTGGATATATGCCTAGGAGTGGTATGGCTGGATCTTGAGGAAGCACTATTCCTTGTTGTCTGAGAAAGCAACAGATTGATTTCCAGAGTGGATGTAACAGTTTACTTTCCCACCAGCAGTGGAGGAGGGTTCCCCTTTCTCCACACCTTCTCCAGCATGTGTGGTCACTTGAGGTTTTGATCTTGGCCATTCTGATGGGTGTAAGGTGAAATCTCAGGGTTGTTTTGATTTGCATTTCCCTGATGGCTAATGACTTTGAGCATTTCTTTAAGTGTTTCTCTGCCATTTGATATTCTTGTATCAAGAATTCTCTATTCCCCATTTTTTAAATGGATTACTTGATTTGTTGCTTTTCAACTTCTTCAGTTCTTTATATATACTGAATATTAACTCTCTGTCAGATAGAGGGTTGGTGAAGACTCTTTCCCAATCTGTAGGCAGTTGTTTTGTTTTGAGGATAGTATCCTTTGCTTTAAAGAAGCTTTTCAGTTTCATGAGGTCCCATTTATTGACTGTTGATATTAGAGCCTGTGCTGTTGGTGTTCTGTTCAGGAAATTGTCTCCTGTACCAATGTTTTTTAGGGTCTTTCCCACTTTTTCTTCTAACTGAATAAATGCGTCTGGTTTTATGTTGAGGTCTTTGATCCACTTGGACTTTAGGTTTGTGCAGGGTAATAAGTAGGGATCTATTTGCATTTTTCTACATGTAGACATCCAGTTAGACCAGCATCATTTGTTGAAGATGCTATCTTTTTTCCATTGTATGGTTTTTTCATCTTTGTCAAAGAAAAGGTCTCCATAAGTGTGTGGGTTTATTTCTGGGTCTTCTATTCAATTCCATTGATCCACCAGTCTGTTTCTATGCCAGTACCATGCAGTTTTTATTACTGTTGCTCTATAGTACAGCTTGAGATAAGGGATGGAGATACCTCCAGAATATCTTTTATTGTAGAAGATTGTCTTAGCAATTCTGGGTTTCTTGTTATTCCAATGAAGTTGAGAATTTTTCTTTCCAGGTCTGAAAAGAATTGTGTTGGTAATTTGATGGGAATTGCATTGAATCTGTAGATTGCTTTTGGTAAGATGGCCATTTTTACTATGTAAATCATGCCAAGCCATGAGCATGGTAGATCTTTCCATCCTCTGATATCTTCTTCTAATTTTTTCTTGAGAGACTTGAATTTGTTATCATACAAGTCTTTGACTTCCTTGGTTAGGGTTACACCAAGGTACTTTATGTCATTTGTGGCTATTGTGAGGGATGTTGTTTCCCTAATGTTTTTCTCAGCCCTTTTGTCTTTTGTATACAGGAGTGCTACTGATGTTTTTGAGTTAATTTTGTATCCGGCCACTTTCCTGAAGGTGTTTATCAGCTGTAGGGGTTCCCTGGTAGAGTTTTTGGGGTCACTCAGGTATACTATCATATAATTTGCAAATAGTGATAATTTGACTTCTTCCTTTCCAATTTGTATCCCCTTGATCTCCTTCAATTGTCTTATTGCTCTAGCAAGGGCTTCCAGAACTATGTTGAAGAGATATGAAGAGAGTGGGCAGCCTTGCCTTGTCCCTGACTTCAGTGGGATTGCTTTAAGTTTCTCTCCATTTAGTTTGATGTTGGCTATAAGCTGGCTGTATATTACCTTTACTATGTTTAGATATGTGCCTTGTATCCCTGATCTCTCCAAGACTTTAAACATGAATGGATGTTGGATTTTGTCAAACGCTTTTTCAGCATCTATGGAGATTATTATGTGGTTTTTTTTCTTTCAGTTTGTTAATATGGTGGATCACATTTTGGATTTTTCTATATTGAACCACTTCTGCATACCTGGGATGAAGCCTACTTGGTCATATTGGATAATATCTTTGATGTGTTCTTGTATATGGTTGGCAAGTATTTTGTTGCGTATGTTTGCATTAATGTTCATAAGGGAGATTGGCCTGAAATTCTCTTTTTTTGTTCGTCATGTGTGGTTTAGGTACCAAGGTGACTGTGGCTTCATAGAATTAATTTGGTAGTGTTCCTTCTGTTTCTATTTTGTGGAAGAGTTTGAAGAGAATTGGAGTCAGCTCTTCTTTGAAAGTCTGGTAGAATTCTGCAATGAAACCATCTGGTCCTGTTTTTTTTTTTTTTGATGGGAGACTTTTGATGACCGTTTCTATTTCCTTAGGGGATATAGGACTATTTAATTGATTTACCTGGTCTTGATTCAGCTTTTGTAAGTGGAATTGATCAAGAAAATTGTCCATTTCATTTAGATTTTCAAATTTTGTGGCATATAGTTTTTTGACATAAGACCTAATGATTGTTTGGATTTCCTCAGTGTCTGTAGTTATGTCCCCCTTTTCATTTCTGATTTTGTTTATTTGGATAGTGTCTCTCTGCTTTTTAGTTAGTTTCACTAAGGGTTTGTCTATCTTGTTTATTTTCTCAAAGAACCAGCTCTTGGTTTCATTGATTCTTTTAATTGTTTTATTTGTTTCTAATTTATTGATTTCATTCCTGAGTTTGATTATTTCCAGCCATCTACTCCTGTTTGGTGTGTCTGCTTCTTTTTTTTCTATGGCTTTTAGGTGAGCCATTAAGTCGCTGGCATGAGAGGTTTTGAATTTCTTCTTGAAGGCACTTAGTGCTATGAACTTTTCTCTTAGCACTGATTTCATTGTGTTCCATAAGTTTGGGTATGTTGTGCCTTCATTTTCATTGAATTCTAGGAAGACTTTGATTTCTTTCTTTATTTCTTTCCTGACCCAACTGTCATTGAGTAGCAAGTTGTTTAGTTTCCATATGTGTGTAGGCTTTTTGTTATTTCTGGTGTCGTTGAGATCCAGTTTTAGTCCATGGTGATCAGCTAGGATACATGGGATTATTTCAATCTTTTTTTTTATCTTTGAGACTTGTTTTGTGACCAACTATATGGTTTATTTAGGAGAAGGCCCCATGAGGTACTGAGAAGAAGGTAAGTTCTTTTGTGCTTGAGTGACAGGTTCTGTAGACATCTGTTAGGTCCATTTGATTCATGATCTCTTTTAGAGTCATTGTTTCTTTGTTTAACTTCTGGTTTGTTGACCTGTCCTTTGTTGAGAGTGGGGTGTTGAAGTCTCCCACTATTAATGTGTGAGGATCTATGTGTGGTTTCAGTTTTATTAATGTTTGTTTCACAAATGTGGGTGTTCTTGTGTTTGGAGCATATATGTTCAGAATTGTGGTGTCTTCTTGGTGGAGTTTTCCTTTGATGAGTATGAAATGACCTTCCCCATCTCTTTTGATTAATTTTAGTTGAAAGTCTATTTTATTAGATACTAGAATGGCTACTCCTGCTTGCTTCTTGGGTCCATTTGCTTGGAAAACCATCTTCCAGCCCTTTACCCTCAGGTAATGTCTATCTTTTTGACTTAGGTGTGTTTCTTGTATGCAACATATTGTTGGGTTTTGTTTATGCATCCATTCTGTTAGTCTGTGTCTTTTTATTGGAAAGTTGAGTCCATTGATGTTAAGGGAGATTAATGACCAGTGGCTGTTAGATGCTTTGATTTTCCTGTTGGCTATGGTAGTGTGTTTGTGTGTTTCGCTCACTTTGGTTTTGCTGTAATGCGGTTATTTGTTTTCTGTTTTTTTTTCTGAATGTAGTTAGTTTTCCTGGGTTCTATTTTTCCTCCTAGTATCTTCTGTAATGTTGGATTTGTGGGTAGGCATTGTTTGAATTTGTTTTTGTCATTGAATATCTTGTTTTCTCCATCTGTGATGACTGAGAGTTTTGCTGGATATAATAGCCTGGGCTGACATCTGTGTTCTCTTAGGTTCTGCATTATATCAGTCCAGTCCCTTCTTGCTTTCATAGGCTCTGTTGAGAAGTCAAATGTGATTCTGATGGATTTGCCATTATATGTTATTTGGCCTTTTTCCATTATAGCTTGCAGTATTTTTTCTTTGTTCTGTATACTTACTGTTTTGATTATTATGTGGCAGGAGAATTTTCTTTTCTGGTTTAATTTATTAGGTGTTCTGTAGGCCTCTTGTACTCTTATAGGCCTCTCCTTTAAGTTGGGGAAATTTTCTTCTATGATTTTGTTGAAAATATTTTCTGGGCCTTGGAGGAAGGAATCTTCTTTTTCCTCTATTCCTATTATTCTTAGGTTCTGTCTTTTCATATTGTCTTGGATTTCTTGGACGGTCTGTGTCAGGATTTTTTTGGATTTAACATTTTTTTTGACAGATACATCAATTTCTTCCATTGTATCTTCTACACCTGAGATTCAGTCTTCCATCTCTTGTAGTCTGTTGGTTATGCTTACCTCTGTAGTTCCTGTTTTCTTCCCTAAATTCTTCCTCTCCATGTTTTCCTCCATTTGTGTTTTCTTTGATTTTTCCAATTCTATCTTCAGATCTTGAATTGTTTTGTTTATTTCCTTCACCTGTTTGATTGTGTTTTCCTGTTTTTCTTTTTTTTAACTTTTATTAATTACACTTTATTCATTTTGTATCCCCCCATAAGCCCCTCCCTCTTCCCCTCCAGGTCCCCCCTCCCCCCCTTTCTGCATGCATGCCCCTCCCAAGTCCACTGATAGGGGAGGTCCTCCTCTCCTTCTTTCTTTTAGGTCCTTCAACTCTGTTTCTTTTATTTCTTTCAGTGATTTAATTATTTCTTCTCTGAAGTCCACAAACTGTTTGGCTGCATCTTCCCATATTTCTTCAAGGATGGCCATACTCTGCTTGTCTTTAACTTTCTCCATTTCTTTATGCATAGCCATGATCTGTTTGATTTTATCCTCCTCTAATTTTTCACGTATTTTATTTACTTCCTCTATTATCCTCTTCATCAACATAGATGTAAGGTCATCTTCTTGAATTTTCATTATGTTGGGGTGTCCAGGGCTGATTGTCCCTGGATGGCTGGGTTCTGGAGATGCCATACTGCTGTGTCTTTTGTTGGTTGAACTTTTATGCTGACCTCTACCCACTGGACTGTTTTAGGTGTTGGCTGTTATTTTCTGGTGTTCCTGGAATCCTGAGGTAGGGAGAATCCCCTTCTAGGAAGATGATTTTTCCTGAAGAAGGCCCCCTCTGCTTTTTTGGGTATGGTCACTGTATGGCCAGTATTTCTCAGGAATTGCCACTGCTCACCTCAGGCTTATAGACCTGAGTAGTAGCTGTGGTCTTTGTTAGTCAGGGGGAGCTCTCCTCTCACCTGCAGAAGTCCTCAAGACAGTTGCCCTGTTGCTGAGTTTCTTGTTTTGAATTTAGTGAGCTGCTGTTGTTGTTCTATTGTTTTCCAGGTACAGCCCTCTTGAAGAACCTGCTGATTCCCTAGCTGTGGCATTTTCTCCAAGAGGGAAACTCAGTCTGGTACCCTGGGGCACACAGATCTGTCTGGGAAGGTGAGAGGAGCATCCAGCAAGTCTCTGGGCCAGAGGCAGAGTGCTTCTCTCTGGGCCGGGAGACTGTGCGCCCAAGTTTGAGATGGTGGCTGGGGCGCCTCTCTGGTCTGGAGACTGTTCACCCTGTCTGGGATGGTGGCTGGGGGCGCTGCTCTGGTCTGGAGGCTGTGCACTCCTCTCTAGGCTGGCAACTGATGGCTCCACTCTGGTCTGGAGGCTGGGCGCCTCACTCTGGGCAGGAATCTGTGTGTCCCTGTCTAGAATAGCGGCTGGGGGCGCCACTCTTATCCGCAGACTCTGTGCTCTGATCTAGGCTGGCAGTGTGTGTCCCCTTCTGGGCCAGAGGCTGTGCATGCCTCTCTGTCCTGGCAACTAAGGGCTCTGCTCTGGGTCGGAGGCTTGGTGCCTCACTCTGGGTTAGAGGCTGTGCCCCAGGTCTGAGATGGTGGCCGGGGTCCCTGATCTGGGCCTGAGGCTGTGTGTGCCGATCTGGGCCAGCAGCTGTGTGCCCAGCTTTGGGGCAGAGGCTATGCACTCCGCTCTGGGCTGGCAATTGAGGTCTCTGCTCTGGTCTGGAGGCTGAGCGCCTCATTCTGGGCCAGAGGCTGTGTGTCCCGGTCCTGGATGGCGGCTGGAGGCACCGCAGGAGGCTGTGTGCACCCATCTCCGGCGGCAGGTGGGTCCCCCGGTCCCCAGGACCTTTACCAGGTATTGACTGGGTGACCTGAGGTCGGTCCCAATTAATTTCCACACCGTAGGCTTTCCTCTCACCTGGCTGGTGTTTTAGGTCCCTGGGTTCAGTCTCCTGGTCTCTGTGCCAACACTGCTGTCCTGCTCCTCAGACACAGTGTCCTCCCGGAGCCACCATCTTGTCGCTCTCACCTATATGTAAATTTTAAATTAATTTTTAAAAATATTATAGTAGATATTATGGATCACAATATCTTCTCCAAATTTTTTGTCTCTTTTTATTATTTTTTGTTTAATTCTAGTTATACCTGTCTTAGGAGCTTTTGAAATTATTCTAGAACATTTATTGTCCTTTTAGTTCATATTTTAAGTCTCATTTACCCTACAGCAATGTCTCCTACTGCCACTTTTCTACACAAGTATATTTTCCAGCTATATTCTAAGTACCTATTCTTAAGTCTACAGATAATTGTGGCTCCCACACCTCATCAAAAAGAGCTTCATTTATCAGCTTATAACAACCACTACAGACATCCACAGCTGGTCAAAATTTAGCAAAAACTAGCTCATTATTTTTATCCTTCAATACCTCATCTGTACTCAACGCACTTTGTGAAACTTTCTCTATATCCATTATTGTTCTTCCTCTACAAGTGTGATATTTACATTTCTTTGTATCTTACATATTTTTAAAAATGTGTTCAATTTCTCACCTAATTTTTGAACCGATAGAATTCTCTTATTTTATCTTAGCCTGTTGTAATGTCCATTTATCACTGTATCCTTTCTATTTAAGTTCCAGCTTGTTTTGAGTGTGCTATTTTTTTATCCTTCCTTTTGATAGCTTATGTTACTTATTTCACCTCTCAGTCTCATTCTTGTAACTAAGTGTCAGAGGTACATTTTATTTTGGCAGGTCCTGGACATTTGTCTTTCTTAGGGAATTATTGAGCCTTGTTCTAAAATGCATGTCAATTATTTGAAAACAGTAACATCGTTGTTTTTAAGTCTCAGGCTAATGTGAAGTAGAATTTATCAAAGATTTACACATTTTGACTACAAGCCAAGTCCCTTGTGGGGGATTTGCTTACTATCCTGTGAATGAAGAGGCTTCCTAGTTCAAAGGTTAGAATGAGAATTTATTCCCTATTCAGTGGGGTTCCCACATAATCTTCCTGGAGTCTCAAGGGTTTTCTCAGGCCCATACTCTCATCATCATTCCACTGATTACCCCGATGAACCAGGATAGTCTGCAGATTTCCAAAGTCCCCACTCCTTTATATTATGCCAGAGGTATACTATCTGAGAATTTGACACTTGTGGTATTCTTTTCTAGACCATGCCTTGAAATTTCTCACAATATTAAAAAAGAAGCAATTTTAGGGCCCATCTCAGGAGTTTCTCACCTTCCAGAATCATCCAGTCCTCGCTGATTGGTAACATATCTTGAAAAGCCTGGTTCATATGTATTTATCCACTTCTCAAGTGTTTTCAGCTGATGTAAAAACCTGTTTGTTTTATCACTAGCTTGAATAAAATTTTGATAAGTATTCAAAGTAAATTCAAGACCAATGAAAACTGCAGGTCTTTGGTATATTTTAAACCGCATGTTGACTATATAAAAATAAATGCAAATGTTGTATAGTTTGGAATATAGAGAAATAATTTTAACTTGCAATTAAAGTTAGAATGCATTTCAAGACAGATTATTAAATAAAAGTAGAACAAGTGAGAAGCCTTTTTTAATTTCCTTTGGACATGTAAAATGTCATTAATTTAAGGTATGTCTAAGTCACAATACATGTTTTAATTCACACTAGACTAATATTGATTAATGGAAACACATGCTACTACCAAGACAACAGGAAATTAAAGCATGTTACATTAAAAAATTAATCTCACAGTTTAAAATAAGACTAAAATTTGAGAAAAATGACAGAACAATAAAAGCAGTAGTGTGTGGATTTTATACTACCACTGACAGGAAATGTACATGTATATATCTTTTGATAAAAACATAGAAATGCCAGACTATATTCAAAATGTTAAAACGTATATAATTTTATTAGTCATCTAAAAATTAATTACCAAGCTGATGAAATATTTGAAAAGTAAATATAACCTGAAAATAGAAATAAAATGGTATTATATAATCATAGTGACATTTTTATTATAATAATATTATTTGTACTCAATTTTTATTTTTTATAACTAATTTCAGTTTATTCACTTTGTATCTCAGCTGTAGCCCCCTCTCTTATTCCCTCCCACACCTACCTTCCCACCTTCATCTCTTCCAATACCCCTCTCCAAATCCATTGATAAGGGAGGTCCTTTTCCCCTTCCATCTGATCCTAGCTTATCAGGTCTCAGCAGGACTGGCTGCATTATCCTCGTCTGTGGCAATAGTGACTTTTAAAACTGTGTTTTTAGTTTGCTATGTGTGTGTGTAGTTGCTGGGGCATAATTATGCTATGATACAGGTGTGGAGGTAAGCAGATAACTTTGTGGAGTCTGTCCTCTCCTTCTAACCGCACATGCATTAACAAGACAGAATTTAGGATGCCAGGCTTCTGCTGCAAACTCCTTGGCCACTGAGTGATCTCATTGACACTGTGATCATGATTACAATCCAAAAGGAAGCATGTACACCAAAACGCATCAGAAAGATATCAAGGTGCATTTCAACAAAATCAAATGCACAAAGCAGAAGATAATAACAAAATCTTACAGCTTTCCTCACATAGATTTTAACATAAGCATCAGACATTGAAAAAAAAAACTGTTGTTTTATTTGTTTTTTGTTTTTTTATTAGTTACATTTTATTAACACTGCATCCCCACTGTATCCCGCTCCCTCATTCCCTCTCAAACCCTCCCTCCCTTGTCTCCTCCCTGCCCCTTTCCAAGTCCACTGATTGGAGAGGACCTCCTTCCCTTTCATCTGACCCTGTTTTATCAGGTATCTTCAGGACTGTCTACAAAGTCCTCCTCTGTGGTCTATCAGGACTGCTCCTCCCTTGGGGGTGGGAAGGTCAAAGAGCCAGTCATTGAATTCCTGTCAGAAATAGTCCCTGTTTCCCTTACTATGGGAAACCAATTGGTTACTGAGCTACTACGGGCTTCATACAAGCAGAGGTTCTAGGTTATATCCATACATGGTCCTTGGTG
Organism: Psammomys obesus; assembly: GCF_907164565.1. NCBI lineage: Eukaryota > Metazoa > Chordata > Mammalia > Rodentia > Muridae > Psammomys > Psammomys obesus. The sequence continues at coordinate 37,702,765 of NW_026593286.1, read as the reverse complement.
GAGTGTCAGTCTCAGAAAAGACCCCTATGCCAGATATATTTTGTCCTTGTGGAGCTCTTATCCTTTCCACGTCATACATACTCCCCTTTCTTTCATATGATTCCCTGCACTCTGCCGAAAGTTTGGTTATGAGTCTTAGTATCTGCTTTGATACACTGTTAGGTAGAGTCTTTCAGGGGTTCTTTGCCGTAGGCTCCTGTCCTGTTGCTTGTTTTCTCCTATGTCCAAAGCATCTCCCATTTGCCTTTCTAAGTGAGGATTGATTTTCTTACCCTGGGTCCTCTTTCTTGTTTATCTTCTTCAGGTGTATAGATTTCATTCTGTTTATCATATCTTATAGGACTATATGAGTGAGTATATACCATGTGTGTCTTTCTCCTTCTGGGATACCTCAGTCAGAATGATCTTTTCTAGATCCCACTATTTGCCTGCAAATTTCATGATTTCCTCGTTTTTAAATGCTGAGTAGTATTCCATTGTGTAAAAATACCACAATTTCTGTATCCATTCCTCCGTTGAGGGACATCTGGTTTGTTTCCAAGTTCTGGCTATTACAAATAAAGCTGCTGCAAACATGGGTTGTAACAAATGTCCTTGTTGTGTACTTGAGCAAATTTTGGGTATATTCCTAGGGTGGTATAGCTGGATCTTGAGGAAGCACTATTCCTAATTGTCTGAGAAAGCACCAGATTGACTTCCAAAGTGGTTGTACCAGTTTTCATTTAAGCAAAAGCAGTCCAAAGTGGTCTCCAGCTCCATTTCCTATGTACTAGGATTTCAGTTGTGTGACACCACACCTATAACACTGAAAAGCATAATAAAAACTAATGCACAGAATTATTCTGAGATATTTTAACACATAGTTCTTAGAACTTAAAAATGGGTAACAGTTTTGTAAATGTTCACACTTTAGAAGAGGTGATCAACAAATCTGTTTGAACGTGAAAAGTTAACTCTCAGCAATTATACAATGCTGTTTCCTTACAAGCATGTCAAACAATTGCTTTAAATTCTAAAAATAAGCATGTTAGACATCTTGTCAAGGTAGAGTAGAAAATTTAAAAAATGGTAGACAGAAATTCTATATGTTGAAATAGTGACTAATACATGGCTTAAACAACTGTAATAATTTATTAAACTCCATAAACTGAGTGATTATAAATATCTTAAGTGCAAACTTGTTTATCACAAAATTAATGTTCAAATGTCTTTTAGAAGAAAGATTTGAGGATAAAAATGCAAAAAGTGCTGAGTTCAAAATTCTTTAGAAAGTATATACATCTATATTCACTTTTATGAATTAAATTGTTAATGTTTATCAACATTGTATATTATTTATAAAAATGTATTTTGTATGTGCATAGAAGACAGCATGACCCAGAGATGTGCTCCCCCAAATTTTCCTTCTCTCTTCTGGTCATTACCCTCCCCTTCTCCCAACCCCTACTTTCCACACTCAGTATTCCCATCTCAGTTACCCTCTTACCCAGTTCAGTCCCTTCATCTACTTCCATCTCCATCCCAGCACATGGGAGAGAGCCAACCCCTGACACTAGTAATGTTACCCTGCTATGCTTGCAGACAGGAACCTTGCATATCTGTCTTCTGAGAGGCTATGTACAGCAGCTGATGAAAACAGATACAAAGATGTGTGGGGAATATTGAGGTAAGCCTTTTGGAGGCCCACAGGGAATGGTTAGTGAAGAATCCGCAACTTCTATGACTCCTGGAAAGATCCTGATCCACTGTACAGAGTGTAGACCGACTAAGGGACTCTTGGCACACTAGTGAAGTTTCAAAATGGATCCAAGTCTAGGGCTGTGACTGCTTCCCCCTTTACGGTAGCCTTCTAAGATGACCATATGCCCCTGCTCTCACATCTTCCCCATTTCCTTACATTCACACCAACCTCAATGATTGTTACTGGTGCTTGAGGCTAGCATGGGCTGATATGATTGGCCTTTCGATCATTTAAGGGCTGTCACACGGAATAATAAATTCAGATCTTCACCATTTGTGTCTAATCTCCAGAGTCTGATACCTGGGTTTTGTTTGGGCTATATCACCACTCACATTCCTTCCCCTGGTTCCTGATACCCACAGCTGGTACCCGAACAGAGAAAAAAGGGACATCAGAGATCTCATTATTGTTGGAAGTGCGTAGACTTCTCTACTCAGGTGAACTCAAATTCTCAGAGTAAAGACAATCAGTTAAACCTCCTGAAAGGTATTCTAGGGAGTAGATAGCTTTCTTTCTCAGATTAAAAAAATATTTAATTAAAAATTAAAAATTAAAAAAATCATTCATATGAAAAGGTCCTTTTTAAATTTTATTTTTTAATTAATTACAGTTTATTCACTTTGTATCCCAGCTGTAGCCCCCTCCCTTGTACCAACCCAATCCAACTTGCCCTCCCTCTCCTCTTCCCATGCCCCTCCTCAAGTCCACTGATAGGAGAGGTCCTCCTCAATTTCACTCTGACCCTAGCCTATCAGGTCTCATCAGGACTGGCTGCATTATCTTTCTCTGTGGCCTGGTAAGGCTGTTCTCCCCTCAGGGGAAGTGATCAAAGAACCAGCCACTGAGTTCCTATCAGAGACAGTCCCTGTTCCCATTACTATGGAGGCCACTTGGACACTGAACTGCCATAGGCTATCTCCATGGACAGTCCTTGGTTGGAGTATCAGTCTCAAAAAAGACCCCTGTGTCCAGCTTTTTTTGGTCCTGTTGCTCTTCATTGCTAGTGGGAATGTAAACTTGTACAACCACTTTGAAAATCAATCTTGCGCTTTCTCAGACAATTAGGAATAGTGCTACTTCAAGATCCAGCTATACCTCTTAGACATATATCCAAAAGATGCTCAAGTTTACAACAAGCACATTTGTTCAACCATGTGTGTAGCAGCTTTATTTGTAATAGCCAGAAGCTGGAAACAACCCAGATGCCCAGATGAGGAATGGATACAGAAACTGTGATACTCTTACACAATGGAATACTACTCAGCAGTTAAAAACAAGGAAAGCATGAAACTTGCAGGCAAATGGTAGAAGCTAAAAAAGATCATCCTGAGAGAGGTATCCCAGAAACAGAAAGACACACATGGTATATATTCACTTATATGTGGGTACTAAACCTATAAGATAGGATAAACATATTAAAATCTGTACACCTAAAGAAGATAAACAAGAAAGAGTACCAGGGGTAAGATGATCAGTCCTTACCTAGAAAGACAAATGGATGGACATTGGAAGTAGGAGAAAACAAATAACAGGACAGGTGCCTACAGTAAAGGGCATCTGAAAGACTGTACTTTGCAGTGAATCAAAGATTGTCAAATTTTGGGCAGAGGACAGGGAATCTTATGAAAAAAGGAGGAGATAGAAAGAAGTGGAGGGGACAGAAAGGTTTCTTAAACTATGTACTTGGATGCTAGTTGGAGAGGTCTGCGATGACCAGACTTGAGAATGGGTTGCAATTCTTGTACAGAAAAGAAAAATAGAGGACAAATTCACTTTGTACGTTTTTTCCTATAGTTAAGGCTATTTTTTTATTTTAATTTTTATTAATTACAATTTACTCATTGTGGTTTCCTCCCTCCTCCCCTCCCAATACTCCCTTTGCCTTCTCTACCCATGCCCTTCCCCCAGTCCACTGATAGGGGAGGTCTTCTTTTCCTTCCTTCTGATCCTAGTCTCTCAGGTCTCATCAGGACTGGCTGCATTGTCTTCCTTTGTGGCCTGGTAAGGCTGTTCTCCCCTCAGAGAGAGATGATAAAAGAGCAGGCCAATCAGTTCATGTCAGAGACAGTGCTTGTTCCCATTATCATTCTGCTTTCACCTGTTTCTAGCTTTTTCTCTTATTCAACATCTCTGTAAAACTCTCCTGGTAAAAACTGCCTTCTCTCTCTATCACTCTCTCTCTCTGTCATAAAACCTTAGACTCAAAATTTGTCTCACCTACACTTCTTGGAGGGATAAAGATGGAGCAAAGAATGAAGGAATAACAAGCCAATGACAAGCCCAACTTGAGACCCACCTCATGGGAAAGAGCCAACCCCTGGCACTATTAATGAAACTATGCTATGCTTGCGGACAGGACTATCTTATGAGAGGCTTCTTTCAGAAGCTGATGGAAACAGATGTAGAGACCCACAGCCAGACAGTAGATCAGGCTCACAGGGTTTTGTAAGAGTGGAAAGAAGGTTTGAGGGAGCCAGAGAGGTCAAGGATACGAGAATAAGACCTACAGAATAAACTAACCTGAGACCATGGGGATTCACAGAGACTCAATACATGGGTTAGATTTAGACCCTTAACAATGTAGCAGATATGTAACTTGGTCAACTTGTGGGTTCTCTAATAATGAGACTAGAGACTCTCTGTTGCTGGTCTTTTCTCACTATGTTAAAGAAAATGGTTTAAAATTCTGTTCATAGTCACATCTTTTTTTGATTAAGGGCACAAAACAGGAACATGTTAATTTGTTTACTATTGATAATAAAACCATAAGATATGATTCTTATAAAAAACAAAGATTATTTTATAAATTTCTTGTTTACCTTTTTAATTTATATGTGAATTTATTTATCAAATGAAGAATGCATTAAAAATTTGTAATGCTTTTATTTTGTAGTTTTGCTTTTAAAATAGTTGTTATGTTAATAAAATGATATTTGTAGCATTGAATGCTCTAGAGGAACATAACTAATCTGGCAAGAGATCTCATCCAAAGACCTTCTAGATCTAGGTGATCTGACTGGAATAGACACACCTTTAATCCCAAGAGATAGAGGCAAGCAGATCTCTGAGATCAAGGCCAGCTTAATATAGAGCAAGTTTCAGATAAAGAAAAATTTAGGTCCAGATATGGTTGTACAGACCTTTAATTCCAGCCCCTGGAAGACAGAGGCATGCAGATCTCTATTGTCTTCTGTTCAGGCAGCTGGGTTGAGTTAGTGAGTTGAAAGGCAGTACAGTGGCGTTGAGTTTGTGACAATTCAGTTCACGGAATTCAGAAGCAGTTTAAACCAGTAGAGTTTTACAGAGACAGGTCTAAGAAAGAACCAGGTAGAAACAGGTAAATACAGAATGAGCCAGAGAATAGGAAGGAGCCAGAAGATTAGAACATATTGTTACAGTTAGTTTGAGACTAAGCAGAGCAATTAAGTCAGAAACAGAGAAAAGGCAGGTTGAATCATTCAGTTTGGAGAGGAGTTTGAGCCAGAACAGCTAAATTGAACCAGCCAGCCAGAGTTCATAAAGAGCTGAAAGGGTGAGTTTTTCAGCAGGAAATGTCAGTGGCTGAAAACATTGTATGCCTAGATTATATAGAGGCTAGAAGCTTCCAGGACTAGACCTCCATTATCAGACAGATGCAGTAAGCCTCCAAGATGACAATTACCCCAGACAAATAAAAGATACTTTGAGAGTTACTAATTCCATCACACAATTTGTTTTGTATATACACTGTTATATTGTAAATTTTTAAATTTCTTTTTTTTCTTTATTAATTACACTTTATTCACTTTGTATCCCCCCTGTGGTTCCCTCCCTCCTCCCTTCCCAATCCCTCCCTTCCTCCACCCTCTGCATGCATGCCCTTTCCCAAGTCCACTGATAGGAAGGTCTTCTCTTCCTTCCTTCTGATCCTAGTCAATTAGGTCTCATCAGAAGTGGCTGCATTGTCTTCTTCTGTGGCCTAGTAAGGCTGCTCCCCCCTCAGGGGAAGGTGATTAAAGAGCAGGTCAATCAGTTCATGTCAGAGACAGTCCCTGTTCCTATTACAATAGAACCCACTTGGATACTAAACTGCCATGGGCTACATCTGTGCAGGGGTCTTAGGTTATCTCCATGCATGGTCCTTGGTTGGAGTATCAGTCTCAGGACAGACCCCTGTGCTCAGCCGTTAAAGGATAGGCTCACAACCATAAATATATTGTAGTTTTTATAGATAACTTATTTATATTTAACTATATTCTAATAATCAATATATATAACATTCATCATAAAAGTACATTTCTTTAGCCATTTTTCGTCTATACTTTTTATATTTAGTAGATATATTCATTTTAGGAAATAAATTCTTAGTTTTACTTTTAAATTTTTAAATTATTTTATATAGCATATTCTGTTCTAGTTTTTCCTGTCTCTCAGTTGCTCCAAGATCCTCCTCACTTCCCTACCCACCCAACTTTATCCCCCCTCTCTTTCTCTCTCTCAGAATCTCTAAAAATATAAACAAAACCCAACATAAACAAATAAAACAAAAATGAGAAGCAAAAGCACAGGAAGTAACAGAAAATCACATATCTCAATAGATTTTGAAAGACGTATAGTATGAATAACCTGCTTATGGGGGGATACAAAATGAATAAAGTGTAATTAATAAAAAAATAAATTAAAAAAATAAAACTTAAATATGATTTGATAACTGCTTGAAAAAATAATTGATTGAGATTTTTTTCTTCTAGTGATAATACTGAGTATTAGGCTGAAAAGTTAGAATTATATTGCATGTATTTCTGAAAATGTTTCTCCAATTTAAATCATTAAAAATAAAATTTCTCTCACTATAACATACAAAATTGTATAACTCATTGATATATTGATGGTATATATGTATTGCTATTAATATCAATAATCTCACTGTCAGTAAATGATTAAGATATGAAAAATGTATAAAATACTTGCTTTCAAAAGTAATTTTGAGTGTTGAGTATCCTAATTTAGTTTGTTTCCATATAAATTTCAATATTCAATAAATTTCTTATTTAATAATGGAATAATTAGCACTATTTTCCTCCTGCACAGTCCACAATAAAAATTCACTTGAATTTTAAGTATATATGAAAAGGTTTTTAAAGTGAGAATCATGTAATGAGATTACTTTAAAACATTGGCGTTATGGAGACTGTATTGATAGCAACTTACTATTTTCATGCATTTAGGGAATCAAAATAATTTCCTAGTCTCTGTGACCAGAATATATCATTTATTTATTTATTTATTTATTTATTTATTTATTTATTTATTTATTTAT
>NW_026593286.1:37604482-37695715 GCF_907164565.1 Psammomys obesus | reverse complement strand
TATTTATTTATTTATTTATTTATTTATTTATTTATTTATTTATTTATCTATCTATCTATTTATTTATTTATTTATTTATTTATTTTTAAATTTCAGTTTACTTACTTTACATCCCAAATGTGGCCCCTACCTTTCCCCCTCCCAGTTCCCCTTCCCTTCAATCTCTCGTCCCTCCTTCCCTTCCCCAAAGAAAAGGGGAGCCTCTGCCCCCATATTAATGCCATCAGGACTGAGCCTATGTTCATCCCCTGAGGCCAGGCAAGGCTTTGCTGCCAGCAAGAAGTGATTCAAAAGCAGTCAAGAGAATCCATGTTAAAAACACTCCCACATATACACACCCACCAAGTGACCCATACAAAGACTAAGCTGCCCATCAGCCACATAAGTTCAGGGAACCTAGATCCAGACCATGCCTGCTCCTTAGTTGATGTCTCAGTCTCTGTAAGCCCCCATAAGTCAGGGTTAGTTGCCTCTGTTGTTCTTCTTGTGAGTTTCCTGTCCCTTCCAGGTCCTTCCATCTTTCCCCCAACACTTTCATAGGACCCCAGGAGCTCTGCCCCATGCTTGGCTGCAAGAACTAGCATCTGTTTCAATCTGCTGCTGGCTGGACCCTCCCAGACAACAGTCAAGTTTAGGCTCCTGTCTTCAAGCATAGCAGAGCATCATTAATAGTGTCAGGGCTGGCTCTTTACTATGAGGTGGGTATCAGGTTGGCCCATTTATTGGTTGGACAGGCCATCAATCTTTGTTCCTTCTTTATCTCTGCACTTCTGGAAGGCAGGGCAATTTTTGGATGAAAGGTTTTGTGGGTGGGTTGTTGTTCCCCTCCTTCCACTAGTCCTGCCTGGCTAGGAGTTGGTCACTTCAGTCTTGATATCCTACCCCCACCCATTAGGAGTCTCAGCTAGAGTCAAACCTCTATCCTCCCAAGGTGTCTAACAGCTTTACAAAGAGATGCCACATAGCACCATCTTCTCTTGTTCCCAGTGCTCTCACCTCCCACCCCTCTTCTCCCCACATCTGATCCCTACCTTTGTTTCCCTCCTCATTTCATGTCCTCCTGCTCAGTTTCCTCTCTTCATCCACTTCTGCTGTCTATCCTTTTATTTTATTTTTTTAATATTAGTTACAGTTTATTAACTTTGTATCCAAGCTGTATACTGCACCCTTATTCCCTCCCAATCCCACCCTCTCTCCCTCAACTTCTCCCTGCCCCTTTCCAAGTCTACTGATAGGGGAGGATCTCCTCCCATTTTATCTGACCCTAGCTTATCAGTTATCTTCAGGCCTGGCTGCAAAGTCCTCCTCTGTGGCCTATCAGGGCTGCTCCTTCTTTGGGCGTCGGGGGGAGGTCAAAGAGCCAGTCATTGAGTTTATGTCAGAAATAGTCCCTGTTCCCCTTACTAGAGTACCCACTTGGATACTGAGCTAACATGGGCTGCATTTGAGCAGGGGTTCTAGGTTATATCCATACATGGTTCTTGGTTGGAGATACAGTCTCATAAAAGACCTCTGTGCCCAGATATATTTGGTCCTAGTGGAGCCCATGTCCTCTCCAGGTCATACTAACTCCCCCTTCTATCATATGATTCCCTGCACTATGACAAATGTTTGATTATGAGTCTCAGTATCTGCTTAAATACATTGCTAGGTAATACTCACTTAGAAGTGGGTACTAGACCTATAAGATAGGATAAACATACTGAAATCTATACACCTAAAGAAGATAAACAAGAAAGAAGACCCTGGCTAAGATGATCAATCCTCACTTAGAAAGACAAATGCAATGAACATTGGATGTAGGAGAAAACAAGTAACCTGGTAGGAGCCTACCACAGAGGGCCTCTGAAAGACTCTGCTGTCTATTCTCTTTTCAATGATATTCCTGCACCCATACTTGGGCCCTCCATGTTACTAAGCTTCTTTGAGTCTGTGGACTGTAGTATGGTTATCCTGTACTATAGGTCTATTAGTCTCATATAAGTGAGTATATACCACATGTGTCTTTCTGTTCTGGATTACCTCACTCAGGATGATATTTTCTAGTTCCATCTATTTGCCTGCAAATTTCATTATTTCCTTGTTTTAATAGCTGAGTAGTATTCCATTGTGTAAATGTGCCACAATTTCTGTGTCCATTCTTCAGTTGAGGGACATCAAGGTTGTTTCCAGTTTCTGGATATTATGAATAAAACTCATAAGTGGACAATCTCTCTGAAAATCAATCTGATCCTTTCTCAGAAAATTGGGAATAGTTCTACTTTAATATCCGGTTATATTATTCCTGGGCATATATCCAAAAGATGCTCCACCATACAACAAGGACACTTGCTCAACTAGTGGAAGAGGGGAAGAACAACCCGCCCTGAGGACATTGATGTTGAGAGATATTAATGACCAGTTGTTGTTGCTTTTTGTTATTTTGATGTTGGTGGTAGTAGAATACGTGTGTGTGATTTCTTTCAGTTGTGCAGCTGTGGGGTTATTTATTTCCTATGTTTTCCTGGGTGTAGTTAGCCTTCTTGAGTTGGAGTTTCCCTTCTAGTAACTTTTCTAGGGCTGGACTTGTGGCTAGGCACTGTTTAAACTTTGTTTTATAATGGAATATTTTGTTTTCTCCATCTATGGTGATTGAAAGTTTTGCTGGGTATAATAGTCTGGGTTGTCATCGGTGCCATCTTAGTGTCTGCATGACATTTCTCCAAGCCCTTCTGGCTTTCATAATTTTTGTTGAGAAGTCAGGGGTAATTCTGATAGGTTTCCCTTTATATGTGATTTAGCCTTTTCCCCATGCAACTTTTAATATTCTTTCTTTGTTCTGTACATTTCATGTTTTGATTATTATGTGGCAGGAGTATTTTCTTTTCTGGTCCAATCTATCTGATGTTCTCTAGGCTTCTTGTATGTTTATAGGCATTTCATTCTCTAGGTTTGGGAAGTTTTCGTCTATGATTCTGTTGAAAATATTTTATGGGCCTTGGAGTTTGGAGTCTTTTTCTTCTATTCCAATTATTTTTAGGTTTGGTCTTTTCACGTTGTCCCAGATTTCTTAGATGTTTTCTATCAGGAACTTTTCAGATTTAACATTTTCTTTGGTTGATGTATCAGTTTATTCAAATGTATCACCTAAATCTAAGATTTTCTCTTCCATCTTGTGTATTCTTTTAATGATGCTTGTGTCTGTGGCCAGGTCTGCTCAGGGCCCTCTGTTCTCTACTTCCTCTGCATGCCCCACACCCCAGTTTCCTGGCCTGTGCCATTTTCAGGACCCGTCCTGGTCTGTGGCCCTCTGAGACTAGCACGAATCAGGGAGCTGCAGTTAAGAGATCCTTACCCTTCCCCCCATCTACAGGCCTGCCACAGCCTGCTAGCAATAATGGCCAGGTCTGCCCAGGTCCCTCTGTTTCACTTTCTCACCTTGTGCCCCAAACCCCAGTTCCTCAGCCTGCACCATTTACCAGGACTCACCCCAATATGAAGCCCAAGGGACTAGCAGGGATCAGGGAGCAGCAGAAAAGAACAGAAGAGTGCAGTCATTTTGGACTGTGAGCTCTACCTATTACCATCACAGGCCAACAGATAGCTAGAGATCAGCATAAGAACACCAGCAAGAAAACCCAGGTTTATACGACTCCACCAAAACCCGGCTATTCTACCACAGCAAGTCCTATGGATCCTATAACACTGGAAGCACAAGAAAACTGTCTTAAATCTGAGGTCATAAAAAATGATAGAGGCCTTAAAAATAATAAATCTCCTATAAAACTGCAGGAAAATGCAACCAAGCAGGTCAGAAAATTGAATAAATCCCTTAAAGAAATACAAGAAAATACAATGAAAAAGGAAAAGAAATTGAAAATACAACCAGATGGGAGAAGGAATGTATAAAACTGTCCAGGGCCTAAAAACAGAAATCGAAGCAATAAAGAAAACAGTCCAAGGCAATCCTAGAGATGAAAAACTTAGTGAAGAGAACAGGAACTACAGACACAAGTATCAATAACAGAATATGTTCTATTTTAAAGACACCAGTCCACATACATTCACTGATGTATTCACAACAGCCAGGAAATGGAAACAGCTAAAATGTTCATCTACTGATGAATGGATAATGAAAATGAGGTACATTTACCCAATTAAATATTATTCAGTGATTAACAGAAATGAGCTCATGAAATTCGCAAGTAATGGATGAAGCAAGAAACAATCATTTTTAATGAGGTAATTCAGACACAGAAAGACAAAGGCACATATTTTCTCTTATTTCGAGATCTTGGGTTTGAATCTTCAGAGATATGTATTCCATTTGAAATACCCCAGAGCCAGAATTTAATAAGGAGACATGAAATGTGGCTTGCAAGAAAGAAAACATGCAACACAGTGCTATAATGGAATAAAGTTAAATAAAGTAATAGAAAGTGACAAATTAAGATGAAAAATGAAAGATCAGCAGAGAAGAGGGAATATAGGAAGGGGTGACTTACACTAAAGAGACTGTAAAAAAATCCAGTCAAATTGAGATATACTATAAACATATGGAGACTTATCCAAACACACAAAAAAAGAGTTTTAAATGTAGCCACCCTATAATGGACACGGATGACCCTAGTAGACACCATGGACTAACAAAACATCAGAGCCAGAAATGGGTTGCCTCTTTTGCAATTGTTATTCAGTGAAATCCCATAGTCCCCAAATGTTATTGTCAGAAAAGAAAAGTCGTCATAAATCTTGGCCAGTTGTGAACTTTGACAGCTAAATAAACAACGGGCCTTGGAAAGATATGCCAACTGACAGAAGATATGCAATACTGACAGAACTGTTAAGGAAGTAACCAACTATGTAATGATTAATTTGAGGCTCATTTACTAATCACTCCCTTATCTGGCACCAGTATTGGGGTCATGAACCTGTGCTTATACTGGCCACAGGGTCTTGATTAGAAACTACATCTATTAATCTGTTACATGAGAATGTTACTGAACCAAATCCTAATGAACTGTCATTATAATCATAGATTAGTACAGTTTTCAAACTTTAACAGGAAATCTTCTGTTTTGCCCCAGATGGTAATTAACACAGGTTGAGAATAAGAGACCATGGAATTCTCAGTGCTACACAAGAAATCTTTATCAGACCCTGTTCTCCAAAGGATCAGGATATTTCTGAAACAAGGAGCAGAAAGATTATTACAGCCAAGTAGCAGTTGTGACAGCATATTTAAGACCTGTGTAAGTGAAGGTGGAGGACACTCAGAGGATTGTCCCCTGCTAGCTACCGCGTTGCGTGTACAGGGCAGAAGATACGCAGAAGCACAGGTGCCTCTAAGATGAGCAAGTATGTGATGGAGAGATTGGAGAGAAAAGAAGCAGAACAGCGAGTGCACAATGAAGAGATATGGAACTGGAGAAGCAAAAGTAGTGAGGAACAGCCTGATGTGAGTAGCCTGAGCTGCTGCCTAAGGCTTGAGTGAGGTCCTGGCCTGTGCTGCCACCAAGTATCTCATCTGGGTCTGTAGTCCTAAAGCAGTGGGAATCTCCATAGATGTCCATGGCCCATGTTACTACCAAATGTCATGTGGACATCCCTATTGCTTGGGGCCATGTTGATGCTCTAGGGCTGTGTAGAGCCGGCCATATCTCTCACCAGTTGTAGCACTTAAGGGATTTGTAGTGGCCCAGTCAAATACATATCAGTTGCTATTAAAAAATAAGGTACTAGAGGGTAAACAAACCACCAATATCTAAAGACACTGTGATTGAGGAAGTCAGGGAAAGGTGAGAGGAGGCACAGCTGTTAAGTGTTTGCTGCTCTTGTAAAGGATCAGAGTTTGGATCCCAGGACCCATGTCTGGAAGCTCACAATTGCCCATAAACCCACTTCTGGGTAGTCCAATGTCCTTGGCTTCAACAGATGCCTGTACTCATATCATATTCCCTTATAGATGTACATGCGTGCATATGTGCACGCGCACATGCAAACACACACAAAATAAATGAGTAAGCTAGAGAGATAGACAGACAGATCATACATCAGAAGATTTCAGAATATTATACATTTATAATTATCAATGTAAAATTAGGTGCAGCTTATAGAATGTTGCATCCAATAGAGAGAAATGTATTCCAGAATCCAGTATTCTTCATAAAAGGTCACTAGTAGGATTTTGATAACAGAAAGAAAAGGCAATGGTTTGTTGATAAAGGCATAGCTGGCACTGAAAGCTGTTCCACAGTTCTATTTGCTCACAGTTCCATTCCAGAGACAAAATATCAGTACAAAAGAACATAAAATAACGGCTGCATAGTTACCTTTATAATTAGTTTTGTTTCAATGTCTTCACATCATTAATGAGAGAGGCTAATGATTTAGTGTTTATTTGAAAGTAGATTTCTGCTACAGCTTTGAAAACATACTGTAGCACATAAACAATGGTGCTTCGCAGCATAACAACTATCAGAGAATGCTGACACCCTTGTTATGGTGTTTATAGCCATTGATGGACTGGTCTTACTTTTTAAAGTTCCTATTTAATGCTACCTGGTTTAAGGAACTTCAGCCTGCAGGTGTGTCAGCCAATTTAGAGATATAGGAATAACTTTGAATTGCATTTTTCTACCATATATTCATACAGGATTCCTTTAACACTTTTAAAACTCCTTGGGACAGTATTTCTGTTCTATCAAATTTTACTCTATCAAGCATGAATTTCTCTTGAGCTTCTGAAGCCTGTTATAATATTCCTAGACTGTGCTTTAAGCAAAAATATTTATTTCTCTCACTTTTCTTTTTATGTTTCTTCAGTTTAAGCATATGAAGACTAACCTGAATTCTGAATGTGTATTGGTCCCTATATAAAACAGGTATAGCTCTGGGCATTAGGTATAATATACTCTTAGAGGCAAAACAAGGAAAAATAACCTAAGACCACATATGTGAATCTTGCCTCCTTACTATTAACATGAACAATATCAATTCTCTTACTTCTATTCCTCCATTTTAGTCGTCAGTAGCACTATGCTTGCATCTCATTGATTCTTACAGTAAACACCAAAAACAACTCTATTCTCACCATTATATCAACAGAACAGTTGCTAAAAGAATAATGTTTAGCTTGTAAGAAAAAGAACAAATGTTAAAGAAAGAAAGGATAAATAAGGTATCTTGCAAGTTTTGGAGCTAACTATATTCCTAAAGTGAATAAAACTACAGTTAGCAAAAAGGCTATTTTCTACTGTTTTACTAAATCCCTCAACAATTACTGAGAAACAAAAAGGATTTAGACCAAGAGGGCTGGGTACATACTTTTCAGATAACAACAACCCAACAGCTATTGCTTTTCTTAATGATTTTAAAATTGCAAGGTCAATGACAATTTCTAATACTGTATTGATGTATTACTACTTGATTTCCAGGAAAGAAAAGCTTCTTTGATGCAGCTTAATGTTTAGCAAATGAGTATCACTTTTTACATGTTGGGCTTCTATAGGAGATATTACTAATGTCACTAATTTTTCATATCTAAGCATTGGTAATTTAAAGGAACAAAAATAAGAAGGCATAAGTAGGAACATATACATGAAATAATAGACAGAGATTTATGTTTGTGGAGTGAGAATGTAGAATGAGCAACACAAAGTCCCAGCAATCCATAAACCAAGAATAGTGCACATTGACCTCACACTAGATTTGTAAGAACATTATGTAACTACAGTGCTGGACTGCTTAACTCCTGATTTGAATGTATAACCCTACAGCTCTATTTAAAGATGTACTTCTATTTTTGTATAGATTTTCTCACACACAGCCCTTCCAAGGTTTATTGTTCTGATAATTGCTTCCATTAAACCAAGTTAGATACCATATATTTATGTACATGTACGAAAAGAAGCAAATTAGATTCAAACACATACTGTGCTTAGCTCTCTGGCTACATATGAAAATTAAAGCATATTTTAAAATACTATATTCTGTTGAATTCCATTGTCAGTTGCATGGCTATGCTAACAAAACAGAAGTAGGAACTATTTGTCTTAGCCTCCTGAGCAGAAGCAATAGAATGTTCCTTTATAGAACAGAATTTCAGCAACACAACAGCATAAATATTTTCTGAAACCACAAAACATTTTCTTCCCCTGAAACATATCTGCATAATTTCTTAAAAGACAAGTTATAATATTAGAAAAAAAAATCAAGTTCAAGCTTTACAACATAGTAGATGAATGGCAGCAATGAGTACCTGTTTTCTACACTGGTTAAACTACTTAACTCTTTAAATGCTAGGTTCAAATCTTGCTTAGGAATTTTGTAATTATTCACTTTTTATTATTCCTTTGCTTTGTCTCTCAATTGTTCTACTTTCTTATTGTTTAAACCAAATATGTTTTGGAAAGTTACACATATTTTATTTCTGAAAAGTATTTTGTATAAAACATCATAACCTTGATTTTAAGGAAAGTGTTATTTCATTTATTTGACAGATCTTGTTTCTAAAGTATACTTTCTTTCATTTACAGAGCAGGCAAACAATGAAAAGAAGAATCAAGATGGTATTTGGGAAACTCAGAAATAATTAAGACATACTGTATATGAGTATCTGTGTGATTACTCCAAATATTTCAAATATCATCATTTCCTCTGTGATTTGGATACTGGAACATTCTTGAGATTCTAGGAGCCAATAGTTATATTTCTCTTAAACTAATTTAGTTGATTTTATTCCTTTTGACCAAAACTCTTAAAAAGTATATCAGGAGCTCCACAAGGACCAAATATATCTGGGCACAGGAGTCTTTTCTAAGACTGTTTCTCCAACCAAGGACCATATATGGATATAACCTAGAACCTCTGCTCAGATGTAGCCCATGGCAGCTCAGTATCCAAGTGGGTACCCTAGTAAGGGGAACAGGGACTGTCTCTGACATGAACTCAGTGGATAGCTCTTTGACCTCCCCTGCCCTGAGGGAGGAGCAGCCCTGCTAGACCACAGAGGAGGACATTGCAGCCAGTCCTGATAAACTAGGGTCAGATGGAAGGGGAGGAGGACCTCTCCTATCAGTGGACTTAAGAGAGGGCCAGGGAGGAGATGAGGGAGAGAGGGTAAGATTGGAAGGGAATGAGGAAGGGAGCTATAGTTGGGATGCAAAGTGAATAAACTGTAATTAATATAAAAATAAAAATTTAATTTAAAAAAGATCAACAGAAATGTTTTATGCCAAAAGCAACAAAAATTTGCTAGTGAAGCATTTGACTTGAAAGAAGATTATAATACTTTGTAGATTTGGAATAAAATCGCTTAGTGAGAAGCACACCTAACACAAATTTTAAGCATACAGAACAGTACTGTTACCTTGTGGCACTACATTATATATCAAAATCCAGAATCAACTTTGGAATTATGTAGCAGAATTGTAATTTTACACATTTATTATAGGATTCCCTGTTTCTAAGCCCGTGACACTCATTATTTTACCCTTTGCTTCGATCTGACTGATAATTTCAGATGTTTCCTGCATCAGAAATTATGAAGTGTATGACTTTGGTTCTACCATCATTTTAGTAGTCTTTTTCTTTATTATACCAATCCTGTCATGATAAATTGCTATCTTACAAGAATATTAGCATGAACTATATGTACTTTGAAGATGAACTGGTTTACAGCAGGAAATTGAGTTAAAATAGATAAAAGCATCCAGTTAGGAAAAGTTGTTCTATTTTAGAGCACAAAAACAGTAGCTGTGAGAATAGAGAGAAGAAAAGGGTAAACTTAAAAATAGGTAAGCGTGGAAACTGGAGATATATTAGCTGTACTGAACCAGATAGTGTGACTAAAAGCCAAGAATGAGGTACTTCTCCTTTTTCAACCATTGTTGTGAAGGAAATGACAGGATTATGTATTGTCTTATTTTAGGATAAAAGGACTCCAAGGATGGAAGTTCATTTTTATCTCTTGTGAGATTGAAGATATTTTTAAGTAGAAATATCTACTAGAGTGTTATTTAGTCCTGTATGATAATGTATACAAATCACATGGAAACGTAAGTTTCTAAAAAGTGTATTTCTGGTTGTACTAGATGTAGAGAGCATAGAACCAACTTAAAATATAATTTAATATGGGGAGTGTAGAAAAATAATAACAACATTGAAAACAGCAGCCAGTAACAGGCAGGTATAGTGCCCTTCTGATCTATAAATTACACTATGCAATAAGCCAGGCATAGAAAAAAATTGCTGAGTCACTTCATGTGAGATTTAAAAGAGCCAAACGAATACAATAAAAAATTTGATTGGCGATTACCAATGTCTGGTAGGGTTGGAAACAAGAAAGATGATGGCAGAAACTTTCTGTTATTTTGTCAGTAAATGCTAGACTTGACAGGTCTAATATTCTATTGTATTCATAAAATTAGTGAAGATGTTAGATCTTTTGTTAGGCTGTTCTTATAACAAATAATAAAAGCAATGGTAATCACTAAACTCAGGAAAGTATTTGGAGGAAGTAATGGAATATCTTTGTGGGCTCCATGGTGGTATTCCTTTCATGGATATAAACTCATCAAAACCTCACTGCCATGAGTTCTGTATGTTAAAGTAATACAGCTTTTGCACAGCAGAGATACCTCAATAAACTAATTAAGAATTTGGGTATAGCTTAAGAGTAGAGCATTTGTTAGCAGGTAAAATTCAGCACAATAAAATAAATAACAATTAAACTGTCATTAAAATGAAGAGCTTTGAAGTTGCCAAGAAATAAAATAAGATTTTAGAGTATTTTTAGAATGTAAAATATTTACAAAGTAAGAAATGATGAATGATAAACACCTGTAAATGTAGATATGATAATGACATTATTAGCAAAAAGGAGTAAAAGAAATTCATACAGTTAATATCATAAAACCCAAACTCTTGGCTACACAAACACATTATTATGCCCTGGCCTTTCTTTAACTGAAGACATGATATCTAATAAAAAGATTTCTGCTCACATACTAAAATCTGTACACCTAAAGAAGCTAAGCAAGAAGGAGGACCTTGGATAAGATGATCAATCCTCACTCAGAAAGACAAAAGGGATGGACATTGGAAGAAGGAGAAAACAGGAAACAGGACCCCAGTCTGTCAGGTCTCATCAGGACTGGCTGCATTGTCTTCCTCTGTGGCCTGGCAAAAATGCTGCCCCACTCAGGGGGAGGTAATCAAAGAGCAGGCCAATCAGTTTATGTCAGAGACAGTCTCTGTTCCTGTTACTAGGGAACCCTCTTGAACACTGAGCTGCCATGGGTTACATCTGTGCAGGGGTTCTAGGTTATCTCCATGCATGGTCTTTGTTTGGAGTATCAGTCTCAAAAAAGACCCATGTGACCAGATCTTTTGATAGTATTGCTCTCCTTGAGGAGCTCCTATCACCTCCAGGTCTTTCTAGCTCCCTCTTCTTTCATAAGATTCCCTGCCCAAAGTTTGCACTCTGCTCAAAGTTTGGCTATGAGTCTAAGCATATGTTTTGATACCCTGCTAGGTAGAGTCTTTCAGAGGCTCTCTGTGCTAGGCTCCTGTCCTGTTCCCTGTTTTCTCCTTCTTCCTATGTCTGCTCCATTTGCCTTTCTGAGTGAAGATTGAACATCTTACCCAGGGTCTTCCTTCTTGATTAGCTTCCTTAGAAGTACGGATTTTAGTATGGTTATCCTATATTATATGTCTAATATCCTGATAGTTGTAATAAGGAAGATCTAAAGATACTGTGAGTAGATGAAGAAATATTTTCAGTTCAAGGAAGGAAAACATAGGAGATGATGGTCATGTGACAGGGGAGAACATGAGACATACAAAAAATGAAAACAAACAAACAAACAAAACCTGGTTTTCAGAGGTGACTCAGTAGTAGAAAGCTTACTTAGACTGTCAAATTCCTTGGTATCCAACATAAACATAATAATGGGAAGAGGGACTGCCTCTGACATAATCTGATTGGCCTGCTTGTTGATCACCTCCCCCTGAGGGGGGAGCAGCCTTACCAGGCCACAGTAGAGGACAATGCAGCCACTTTTGATGAGAACTGATAGACTAAGATCAGAAAGAAGAGGAGAACCTCCCCTGTCAGTGGACTTGGGGAGTGGCATGCATGCAGAAAAGGAAGGGAGGGTGGGATCATCGGGAGGGGAGGAGGGAGGGGCTTATGGGGGGATACAAAATGAATAAAGTGTAATTAATAAAAAATTAAAAAAAAATTAAAAAGATGTTAGTGTATGAAAAAATATATAAAGTAGGACATGTTAGAATGTGGTGACAGATCAGATATAGAATATAAGACATGAGTGTAAATTATGAGATCAAGACAGACTTTTGCTCAAAAATACAAGGAAATTGGAAGTGTCATTTATTATTATTGAGGACATTAGAGTGAGCATATCACAGTAAGGGGAGGACACAGGAAGGGTGGGTTAAATACATTACATTTTACACCCTATTTAGATCTTGTCAAGTTTTGTTGCTTAAACTTTTTGTAAACATATTGCTTTGTATCTAAATGTTGTTGCTCTTCTTTGTTCAAAATTCTTTGTGACTGGGAACTATGTAACATAAATACTCAGAACTAAGCCAAAAACACCTAGAAGTGACATCCCTGCATAATTATTTTTTGAATGTGGATGGTTGTAACCAATAAGATATAGGAAATGTGATGACATTATTCTGCACTGACTTGGTTGCACTATGAAATTGTGTATATTTATAATTCATATTTATGCATATTACATATCATTATATTACATAACATTATGCATATTACATTTATGCATAATCCACTTTGGACATGACTTTCCCTGGCTTTGAAAAATTAAGTTATCTTATAAGTTGCCTGACAGAAAAGACTCCCAGTAGAACTAACTAAAAGAGATTCTAAGGCCTGATAATGACCTTAAGCTCACTACTTGCAAGAATCTAAGCCCTGTTACACAACAGTGGACTAAGATGTCATTAGAAGGAACACAGGCCTGGGTATTTCCTAAGCACCGTCTCCAAAAGAGAAAACTTTCTGTTCCTTGATTCTCTGCTATAAATTCATGAGTAGAAATTTACTGAGAAATAATCAATTCCATAAAAGAAAAGTATAGAATGGTCATTACCAGGTGCTGGAGAGTGGAGGAAATGGGGAGTCCTTAACCTTCAAAACATGTCAGTTTTATAAGATTGGTACATTCTAGAGATCTGTCACCAAATACTGTGAGTGTTAGATGATAATACTGTGTTATAGACTTTAAAACTTTTAAAATTTTTAGAAAGGTGAACCTCTTGTTAATGTGCGCACGTACACACACTCAAAACAAACCCTATTTAAAATTCTTACAGGTGAAGCTTTATTATACTAAGCACTGTTTTACATGCTAAATTTGTGAAGATTTGTTCTTTATAAAATACAGCTAATTTGGAAACTGAAAGGCCATCTGAAGCTAACACAAACCTTTATAAACCGTCATAAACTTTGAAGACTGTTCATACACCAGACATTTGTGTGAATCTTTAACTACATGACTATGTGCTATTTTTGTAGACTAACCTTTATTAGTAAATTCCGTTCTTGGCAACTCTCACATATATCACAAATATATTAGCAATTTCCTTGTGTCTTTTCCACAAGCATTAGTTTTTAATTTGAAAGGTCACTTGAAGTATCTTCTGTCACTGGAAATAATAATAATGTGCTTCACTTTAGATGGTACTATCTATGACTTTATTATTTTAAAAACAAGCAAATCCTTTCCTCATGTCCCTTTTCACAAAGTTTGAATGGCAAAAAGAAAAAAAAGGTTACACAGAGTTATAAGCAATAAATGTTAATTGCTAAAAATAACTGAAAATCTTACTTTAAAACCAGTTTTAAGATACACATCGTGAACGTGACCAACTCTTTTTAATGGTTTGGTTCTTTTGATTTTTCCATTGCCAGACATTTCCTTTTTTCCAGATTTTACATTGATTTTACAAACATGAGTGATTTCCTTGAATGTATATTTGTGTAGCACTTGATGGCCTGGTACTGTGGTGGTGGAAAGAGTGAGTCGGATACCCTGAAAGTGGACTGATGGGTGGCTGTGAGCCACCATAGATGTGCTGAAAATGGAACTCCATGCTCTGTAATTGTAACAAGTGTTAACTGCTGAGTCATGTCTTTTGCCCTGCTATGTTTTCAGTGGAGACACAGAGATTAGGGCAATTGCTTTAATTTTTCACCAAACCTACTTTATTTAGAGTTTTTAAGCATCTTTAACTCCCTCTGCTCCTCCTACCCCTAACCTTAGGTAGGCGATTAGTAGGGAAAAGAGTTTTAGTATTCTTTTAGCTATTTCCTGCTGATCAGGGTTGGTGAGTCATTAGGGGATTACCAGACTCACTCCTCAGGATACCAGCAGTCCATTCCAACAGCCAACACAAAGCAACGAAAGCTGAAAGAATCAGTTGGATTGCCTGAGAAGCTCTTTGGAACATTTCCCTCTGCAAAGCCAAGTGTGGAAGAACAAAGATCAGCGCAGCGATGTTGATGCAAAAAGAGATGTCTCACTATGTCTGAGCCTCTGTATATGTCCTCTCCTCAAAGTCCACCGACGGATGTTCTCAGCTGGCCAAAGTCACTTCCCTCCCATATGGGGCACCACAGCAAAACATCATGTGCCCTCTCACAAGCCAACCCAGGATTGCAGTAAAACATCACATGACAAAATTCAGTACACTTCAGTAGTTCTTTTTACTTTCATTTTTCTTTATGTTCTGTTAATTGCTAACCACTTCCAGGGTATGTGTGGATGTACTAATATGTTAGCTCATGTGTGCACACATAGAGGCCGAAGACTTATGTTCACTATTGTTATTATTATATAATATATTATTATATATATTATAATATATACTTATTATCTATTGTTTCTATTTCATATTTTTTATCCTGAACTTGCTGTTGCAAGAATAGTTGGTCAGTGACTCCTGAGAATGACCTACATTCTTCAACTGAGAGGTTCTAGTCACCAGGTTTTTCCAAGATTCGTAGGGATCAATCTTGAGTCTTCATATGTAGGAAATACTTCACATATAGAGGCAACTGGCACCTCTCCATTTTCTAACTCTTGATGGAAAAATATCCTTTTCTCCCAGCCTGTTGGGAGCAAAGATACCGATTGTCTTTATGAAAATAACAATAGTAAAAAAATTATAATGTAATTTGATAATGAGAGCTTTTTAAACAAATTTTCAATTTAGTTAAAACCTACTAAAATATTAAAGGTCAATGCAAACCTTGTATTCCCCTGCACAATATGCATTGTATTACCTGCTACAAATATAAATATAGCCATATCAGGAATATTGCTTACAGGAATGTTGCAGTCCACCTAACTTAATCTATCTATGTGATTAATAAAAAAAAATTACCTAAGTAAAAATTATCAAAACACAGTTAAGTCAAACACCTTAACAGAAATTATTTGTCAGTTGATTAGAATAAGGAGGATGAACATTACTTTCAAGTTTTAGCTACTGGCTTGTGTTTTAAGATGGCATCTCGTACAAGCCTAGCCTAGTCTCAAATTTGAGATCACATATCCTCCATCTCCTAAGTGCTGCATATTTTAATATTTGTCTTAAATTTTATTGGACATTTGCTAGAGAAGAGCAAATGACAAATTAGCAGCCAAGCAATCCTTATGTAATTAGTATATTAGCTGCTCTCGAAAGTTAGAATTACTTTAAAAAACGTAAACTTTCCCAAATTTTAAAGACACCCATCTATATTTTGTTTCTGTGCGTCTACTTGATGTAAGAGCCACATTTGATCTGCTGTGACTAGTTTTTAAAATATTATCTACATAAAAAAGATGATAATTTATAATCAATGTCTTAAGTGACAAACTGTTTGCTTTTAAGGTATTCAGTTTTGTTTAATTTTTATTCCTTCTTCTCTCATTCAATATATGATTTCTATACACCTCCTTCCACTCCTTCCACCTGCCTCAACCTCCCTTTTCCTCCTATCCCCTCCAGATCCACTGCCACCTCCACATCTCCCACCCCCTCAGAAAAAAGGCCTCCCAGGTTATCAGTCAAACATGCCATAACATAAGATAAGCACAAGCTGTCATAGCAGGGCTGAGTGAGACAACCTACTGGGAGGAGAAGTGTCCCAAGAACAGGCAAAAGAGTCAGAGACAGTCCCACTCCCACTTTCAGGTCCCCCCAAAACACCAAGCCAAGAAGAGTAACATGTATTCAGAAGATGTAGTGCAGACCTATGAGGTTGAAATTGCTGCTTCAGTTTCTGTGAGCCTAACATGAACATGGTTAGTTAATCCTGAGGTTTGTGCTTTCCTGGTGTCTTCTCCCACAGCACCTTCTTGCCCTCTTTTGCTGGTTTCCTGAGCTGTAAGAGTCCCCCAACATAGGATATTTCCACTTAATGTTTGGTCTCTGCATCTGCTCCCATGGGTTGTCCAAGGCTGACTCTTTGATGATGACTAAAGTACATACTGATATGTAAATAGAGCAGAACATGGTTAGAAATTATTTCATTGATTTTTTTTTTACCCAATCACAAAAGAGTGTACCTTCTTCTCACAACTTTATGGAACCTTCTTCAAATTTAATCATATAGTTGGGAACAAAGCAAGCCTAAACAGATACAAGAATATTGAAATAGTCCCTAGTATCATATCAAATCACCATGGTCTAAAAGTACACCACACCAATAACTGAAATAACAAAAAGCCTATAAATACATGGAAACATCTATTTACTCAAAAACAACTGGTCGAGGAGGGAATAAAGAAGGTAAAGACTTCCCAGAATTCAGTGAGAGTACAATTTACCCAAAATATAGGATACAGTGAAAGCAGTGAGGAAAGGTCATAGCACTAAATGACTTCATAAAGAAATTAGAGACATCTCATACAAACAAATTAAGGACACACCTGAAAGCACTAGGAATTAAAAAGAAGCAGATATACCCAAGAAGAGTAAGACTACAGGAAAAAATCAAACTTAGGACTGAAATCAATAAATTAAAAACAAAAAGAACAGTTCAGAGAATCAAGAAAACCAAGAGCTGGTTCTTTGAGAAAATCAACAAGATAGACAAACCCTTAGCCAAATTAACTAAAAGGCAGAGGAAAACTATCCAAATCAGCAAAATCAGAAATGAAAAGAGAACATAAAGACAGACAGTGAGGAAATTCAAAGAATCATTAGGTCCTACTTCAAAAGCTTATATGCAACAAAATTTGAATATGTAAATGAAATGGACAATTTTCTTGACAGATTCCATTTACCAAAGCTGAAACTAGATTAAATTAATAAACTAAATAATTCTATATCACCTAAGGAAATAGAAGCAGTCATCAAAATCTCTCATCCAAAATAAATAAATAAATAAAACCCAGGGTCAGATGGTATCAGCACAGAATTCGACCAGCCCTTCAAAGAAGAACTAATAACAATACTCTTTAAACTGTTCCATGAAATAGAAACAAAAGGAACATTACCAACCTCATTTTATAAGACTACAATCACCTTGATACCAAACACACAGAGACCCAACAAATAAAGAGAACTTCAGAGAAATATCACTAATGAACATTCCTGTAAAAATACTCAATAAAATACTCACAAACCAAATCAAAGAACACATTAAAGACATCATACACCAAAACCAAGTCGGCTCCATTCCAGACATTCAGGAGTGGTTCAATATATGGAAATCCATCAATGTAATCCACCATATAGACAAACTGAAAGAAAACAACAACAACAAAATAACCATGATCATCTCCTTAGATGCCAAAAAAAATTTCAAAAATCCAACACCCATTCATGTTTAAAGTCTTGGAGAGATCAGGGAATATAAAGCACATATTTAAACATAGTAAAAGCAATATACAGCAAGCTATAGCCAACATCAGTCTCAATGGAGAGAAACTGAAATCAGAGACAAGGCAAGGATGCCCATTCTCTCCATATCTCTTCAACACTGTACTTGAAATCCTAGCTAGAGAAATAAGACAACTAAAGGAGATCAAGGTGATACAAATCACAAAGGAAGAAGTCAAAGTATCACTATTCACAGATGATATCATATTGAAAATGAGTGAACTGAAAAATTCTACCAGAGAACTCCCTCAGCTGAAAAACACCTTCAGCAAAGTAGCTGGATACAAAGTTAACTTAAAAAATTCAGTAGCCCTCTGATTTTGTACAAAAGAGAAATAAATTAGTGAAACATTATTATTCACAATAGCCACAAATATCATAATGTACCTTGGAAAGACTCTAAACAAGCAAGTAAAAGACCTGTTTGAAAAAAACTTCAAGTCTCTGAAGAAAGAAATTAAAGAAGTTGTCAGAAGATGGAAAGATCTCCCATGCTCATGGATCACAATTACCATAGTGAAAATAGTCATCTTACGAAAAGCCATCTACAAATTCAATGTAATTCCCATCAAAATACCAACACAATTCTTTACAGAACTTGAAAGAAAAATTCTCAACTTCCTATGATAAAACAGAAAACAAAGAATAGTTGAAACAATTCATTACAATAAAAGATCTTCTGCCTGGCTCAGGATAGGGACTGAGAAGTCCCAACTCCTTCTGGCACTCCCCTGAGAGCACCTCCATAAGCTTGCCCTAGCAGAGGGGAAGGTCATAGGGGAAGGACAGAAAGGCAGCCTGCCAAGGACACAGCACTCCCTCTCCAGCACACCCAGTGGCCCCTGGCAGAGAAACCCAAGCTCTGGATCTGAGGACACTCAACCCCGCCTGGTACTCTCTCGGGATCAGCAAACATAGGTTCTACCACCAGGCTGCTTCTGACAGAGAGATCTGGGCCTGGGATCTGGGATTGAGAACACTCAACCTAACTCTTTCCCACGCCACCCAGGGACCAGTCAACATAACCCCTCCTGGCAGAGGGAAAGGACAGAGAGGCAGCACACAGGAAAGGTGGACACCAAGTCCTGAGGCCACAGGGTCACAGAGCTGACTGTTAGCCTACCCTCACATTTTCTGCAGCAGGACCAAATCAGAGAGTAGAGAGCAAGGGGAACCCCTGTGCATTCCAACTGGTCCTGCAAGAGACTGAGTGAGCATTCTAGGGAGAGTTTTCCCCAGACCCAGGGCCTCTCCACAGAAGCAACCAGATGAGCACCCTGCCACCCACAAGCCTAGTGTGGGCATCATAGGGATTCTTGGGATAGTGACCCCAACATTGAAGCCTCTGCCTTGTGGGTCCATCAGTGTAATCCAGGCAAACAATCCCTGGATCTCTGACAGAACTGCATAATAGTGGCCTGCAGGCCACTGCAATAATCAGAGAATCTGTGCATGCACACAGCGCCCTCTAAAAGTGCATGCGAATAGCACCAGTGTCACATTCCTTACTTAGGCAAAACTGAAACCACAATGCACACTCCCCAACCAGTGAACCTCTCTCATCTTCCTGAAAAAAACAGTCCAGAAAACAGAAAGAGACGATCATAGCCCAAACTACAATCTCGAGGAACAAACAGTAAAGGTCATAAATAACCAGATGGCTAGAGGCAGACGTAAGAACACACACAACAAAAATCAGGACATAATGACTTCATCAGCAACCCCACAAACCAATGGACACTTCAATTCACTACATGTACAAGAAAACGACCTCAAAACAATATTTCTCCTGCTATTAGAGGCCCATAGAGATGAAATGAACAAAGCCCTCAGAGAAATAACCAAAGAAATTGAGACGAACAAAGAGGAAACAAATCGAGCTCTCAGAGAAATGACCACGAAAATTGAGGCAAACAAAGAAGAAATGAACAAAGCTCTCAAAGAAATGTCCACACAAATTAAGGCAAATAAAGAAGAAATAAACAAAGTTCTCAAAGAAATACAGGCAATTATAGCCAAAGAAGTAGAGGCACAATTAGTGATACATAGAGAGAAAACAGACAAAAAAATAAAATCTGTCATTGAAAAGCAGGACTCCACATTCAAACAGATAAAGGAAATGGTGCAAGACATGAAAACAGAATTAGAATCAACAAAGAAAACATAAATAGAGAAAAACCAGGAGCTGGAGAACATAGACAAAGGATCAGGAACTACAAAGGTAAGCATCACCAATGGAATACAAGAGATGGAAGAAAGAATCTCAAGAGCCGAAGATACACTTAAGGAAATTGACACGTCTCTCAAAGAAAAAAATAAAATCAGACAAGTTCCAAACACAAAACATCCAAGAAATCAAGGACACCATGAAAAGGCAAAATCTAAGAATAATAGGAGTAGAAGAAAAAGAAGACATCAGGCTCAAAGGTCCGGAAAATATTTTCAAGAAAATTATAGAAGAAAACTTTCCCAACTTAAAGACGGAGATGTCCATAAACATACAAGAGGCCTACAGAACACCAAGTAGACTAGACCAGAAAAGAAATTCTTCACGTCACATCATAGTCAAAACACTGAACCTACAAAACAAAGAAAAAATTCTAAAAGCAGCAAGAGAAAAAGGCCAAGTAACATATGAAGGTAGACCTATTGGAATCACACCAGATTTCTCAATAGAAACTATGAAAACCAGAAGGGCCTGGACAGAAATCATACAGTCTTTAAGGGACCACAGATTCCAACCCAGACTACTATACCCAGCAAAACTTTCAATCAACATAGATGGAGAATTCAAAATATTCCATGACAAAACCAAATTTAAACAATATCTACATAGTAACCCAGCTCTACAGAATTTACTAGAAGAAAAAATCCAAACCAAAGAAAACAACTACATCTACGGAAACAGAGGAAATAGATGACTATACAACAAAAAACCCAAAAGAATACAAGCACTGAAAATCAGTGATACCACCAACCCCAAATCAAAGTAAGTAACAATTGTTGGTCACTAGTATCTATCAACATCAATGGACTCAACTCCCCAATAAAAAGACACAGACTAACAGAATGGTTGCAGGAACAGGATCCAACATTCTGTTGCATCCAAGAAACACACCTATGCAACAAAGATAAACACTACCTCAGAGTAAAGGGCTGGAAAAATGTTTTTCAAGCAAATGGTTCCAAAAAACAAGCTGGAGTAGCTATCCTAATATCTAATAAAATAGACTTTCAACCCAAGTTAATCAAAAAAGATAAGGAGGGCCACCATATTCTCATCAAAGAAAAAATACACCATGAAGACATCACAATTTTGAATATCTTTGCCCCAAATAAAAGAGCACCTACATTCGTAAATGAAACAATATTAAAACTTAAATCACACATTGATCCTAATACCTTAATAGTGGGAGACTTCAACACTCCACGCTCACCAAGGGACAGATCAACTAGACAGAAAACAAATAGGGAAATAAAAGCACTCACAGAATCCCTAAATCAAATGGACCTAATAGACGTCTACAAATCTTTTCATCCAAACTCAAAAGAGTATAACTTCTTTTCAGCACTGCATGGAACCTTCTCCAAATTAGACCATATAGTTGGTCATAAAGCAAGCCTCAGATACAAAAAGAATGAAATAATCCCTTGTATTCTATCTGACCACCATGGACTAAATCTGGACTTCAACAACAACAGAAATAACAAAAAGCCTACACGCACAAGGAAACTAAACAACCTATTACTCAATGACAGCTGGGTTAAGGAAGAAATAAAGAAAGAAATGAAAGACTTCCTAGAATTCAATGAAAATGAAGGCACAACATACCCAAACTTATGGGACACATTGAAAGCACTGCTCAGAGGAAAATTAATAGCACCAAGTGCCTGCAAGAAGAAATTTGTAACATCACATACAAACAACTTAATGCCCCAACTAAAAACCCTAAAAAAAAAGAAGCAGATACAGCCAAGAGGACCAGATGGCTGGAAATAATCAAACTCAGGGCTGAAATCAATCAATTAGAAACAAATAAAACTATTCAAAGAATCAATGAAACAAAAAGCTGGTTCTTTGAGAAAATCAACAAGATAGACAAACGCTTAGCCAAACTAACTAAAAAGCAAAGAGAGTCTATCCAAATAAGCAAAATCAGAAATGAAAAGTGTGACATAACTACAGACACTGAGGAAATTCAAACAATCATTAGGAAATACTACAAAAGCCTATATGCCACAAAATTTGAAAACCTAAATGAAATGGACAATTTTCTTGATAGATTCCATCTTCCAACACTAAGTCAAGATCAGGTAGAAAGACTGAACAGCCCTATATCCCCCAAGAAAATTGAAGCAGTTATTCACAGTCTCCCCTCCAACAAAAGCCCTGGGCCAGATGGTTTCAGCACGGGATTCAACCAGAAATTCAAAGAAGTGCTAACACCAATTCTCCTCAAACTATTCCACAAAATAGAAACAGAAGGTACATTACCAAACTCATTCTATGAAGCGACAGTCATCCTGATACCTAAACCACACAAAGCCCCAACAAAAAAAAGAAAACTTCAGACCTATCTCTCTTATGAACATCAACGAAAAAATACTCAATAAAATACTTGCAAACTGAATCCAGGAACACATCAAAGATATCATCCACCACGACCAAGTAGGCTTCTTCCCAGGCATGCAAGGGTGGTTCAACATACGGAAATCCATCAACGTAAACCACCACATAAACAAACTGAAGGAGAAAAACCACATGATCATCTCCTTGGATGCCGAAAAAGCATTTGACAAAGTCCAACAACCATTCATGTTTAAAGTCTTGGAGAGATCAGGGATACAAGGTACATATCTAAACATAGTAAAGGTAATATACAGTAAGCCTATGGCCAACGTCAAACTCAATGGAGAGAAACTTAAATCAATCCCACTGAAATCAGGAACAAGACAAGGCTGCCCATTCTCTCCATATCTCTTCAACATAGTACTTGAAGTCCTAGACAGAGCAATAAGACAACTAAAGGAGATCAAGGGGATACAAATCAGAAAGGAAGAGGTCAAAGTGTCACTATTAGCAGATGATATGATAGTATATATGAGTGACCCCAAAAATTCAACCAGAGAACGCCTCCAACTGATAAAGAACTTCAGCAAAGCAGCAGCATACAAAATCAACTCAAAAAAAATCAGAAGCTCTCCTGTATACCAAAGACAAAATGGCCGAGAAAGAAATTAGGGAAACAACACCCTTCACAATAGCCACTAATAACATAAAGTACCTTGGGGTGACACTAACCAAGCAAGTGAAAGACTTGTTTGAGAAAAACTTCAAGTCTCTGAAGAAAGAAATTGAAGAAGATATCAGAAGATGGAAAGATCTCCCGTGCTCATGGATTGGTAGGATTAACATTGTGAAAATGGCCAAAAAGCAATCTACAAGTCCACTGATAGGGGAGGACCTCCTCCCCTTTCATCTGACCCTGTTTTATTAGGTATCTTCAGGGCTGGCTGCAAAGTCCTCCTCTGTGGCCTAACAGACTGCTCCTCCCCGGGGGGGGGGGGGTCAAACAGCCTGCCCTTGAGATCCTGTTAGAAATAGTCCGTGTTCCCCTTACTTTGGAAAACTACTTGGTTACTGAGCTACCACGGGCCACATCTGAGCAGAAGTTCTAGGTTATATCCATAGATGGTCCTTGGTTGAGTGTCAGTCTCAGAAAAGACCCTGGAGGAGACCAGGGAGGGAGTGTGGGGTTGGGGAGGGAATGAGGGAGCGGGATACAGCTGGGACACAAAGTTAACAAAATGTAACTAAATAGAAAAAAAAATTATAATAAAAAAAGAAAATAAAAGAAAATAAAAAAAAGCAATCTACAGATTCAACACAATTCCCATCAAAATACCAACTCAATTCTTTACAGACCTTGAAAAAAAGATTCTCAGCTTCATATGGAGAAACAAAAAACCCAGAATCTCCAAAACAATCCTGTACAACAATAGATCATCTGGAGGTATCTCCATCCCCGATCTCAAGTTGTACTACAGAGAAATAGTAATAAAAACTGCATGGTATTGGCATAAAAATAGAAAGAAGGATCAATGGAACTGAATAGAAGACCCAGAAGTAAACCCACACACCTATGAATACTCGATTTTTTACAAAGAAGCCAAAACCATTCAATGGAAAAAAGACAGCATCTTCAACAAATGGTGCTAGTCCAACTGTATGTCTACATGCAGAAAAATGAAAATAGATCCATATTTATCACCATACACAAAACTAAAGTCCAAGTGGATCAAAGCGTTCAACATAAAACCAGATACTCTAAATCTGTTAGAAGAAAAAATAGGGAACAGCCTAGAACTCATTGGCACAGTAGACAACTTCCTGAACAGAACACCAACAGCATAGGCTCTAAGAGCAACAATCAATAAATGGGACCTCATGAAACTGAAAAGCTTCTGTAAAGCAAAGGACACCATCATCAAAACAAAACGACTGCCTACAGATTGGGAAAGAATCTTCACTAACCCTTTATCTGACAGAAGACTAATATCCACTATATACAAAGAAATAAAGAGGCTGAAAAGCAGCAAACCAAGTAATCCAATTAAAAAATGGGGAACAGAGCTAAAGAGAGAATTCTCGACAGAGGAATATCGAATGGCAGAGAAACACTTAAAGAAATGCTCAACCTCATTAGCCATCAGGGAAATGCAAATCAAAACGACCCTGAGATTTCACCTCACAACTATCAGAATGGCCAAGATGAAAAACTCAAGCGACAACACATGCTGGAGAGGTTGTGGAGAAAGGGGAACCCTCCTCCATTGCTGGTGGGAATGTAAACTGCTACAATCATTTTGGAAATCTATCTGGCGCTTTCTCAGACAATTAGGACTAGTGCTTCCTCAAGACCCAGCTATACCACTGCTAGGTATATACCCAAACTTTGCTCAAGTACACAAAAAGGATACTTGCTCAACCATGTTTGTAGCAGCTTTATTTGTAATAGTCAGAACCTGGAAACAGCCCAGATCTCCATCAATGGATGAATGGATACAGAAATTGTGCTATTTTTACACAATGGAATACTACTCAGCAATCAAAAAGGAAGAAATCATGAAATTTGCAAGAAAATGGTGGGATCTAGAAAAGATCATTCTGAGTGAAATATCCCAGAAAGAGAAAGACAAATAAGGTATATACTAACTTATATAGACCTATAAGATATGATAAACATAATGAAATCTATACACCTAAAAAAGGTAATCAAGAGAGCAGACATGGGGTAAGATGATCAATCCTCATTTAGAAAGACAGATGGAACGTGCATTGAACGTATGACAGGAGTCTACTGAGCACATTTGAAAGACTCTAACTAGCAGTGTTTTCAAAGCAAATACAAAGACTCATGACCAAACCTTTGGCATAGTACAGGGAATCATATGAAAGAAGGGGAGTTAGTATGATGGGAAAGGATAGGAGCTTCTC
Organism: Psammomys obesus; assembly: GCF_907164565.1. Lineage (NCBI taxonomy): Eukaryota > Metazoa > Chordata > Mammalia > Rodentia > Muridae > Psammomys > Psammomys obesus. The sequence continues at coordinate 37,670,313 of NW_026593286.1, read as the reverse complement.
AAGGACCAAATATATCTGGGCACAGGGAGTTTTCTGAGACTGACATTCAACCAAGGACCATGTATGGATATAACCTAGAACCTCTGAACAGATGTAGCCTGTGGCAACTCAGTAACCAATTGGTTTCCTGTAGTGAGAGGAAGAAGGACTATTTCTAACAGGAACTCAATGGCTGGCTCTTTGACCTCCCCACCCACCAAGGGAGGAGCAGTCCTGTTAAGCCACAGAGGAGGGCTTTGCAGCCAGTCCTGAAGATACCTGATAAAACAGAATCGGATGAATGGGGAGGAAGTCCCCCCATCAGTTGACTTGGAAAGGGGCAGGGTGGAGATAAGGGAGGGAGGGTGGGATTGGAATGGAATGAGGGAGCGGAATACAGCTGGGATACAGAGTTAATAAAATGTAACTGATAAGAAAAATAAAAATAAAAAAATGAAAATAAAAAATAAAAGATTTTTTGGAGATACCACCATCCCTGATCTCAATGTTACTATAGATCAACAGGAAAAAAAAAAAAAAAAACCTGCATGGAATCAGAATAGGTACAGACTGGTGAATCAATGGAATTCAGTAAAAGACCCAGAAATATAACCTCATACCTACCTTTACATGTTTTTGGACAAAGAAGCCAAAATCATACAATAGAGAAAAGATAGAATCATCTTCAACAAAAAAATCTAACTGGGTATCTACATGTATGAAAATGCAAATAGACCCATATTTATCACCCTGCACAAAAATGAAGTCCAAGTAGGTCAAGGACCTCAAAAAAAAAAAAAAAAAAAAAAAAAAAAAAAAAAAAAAAAAAAAAAAACAAAAAGCAAAAAAAAAAAAAAAAAAAAAAAAAAAAAAAAAAAAAAAAAAAAAAAACAGACACACCAAATCTGTTAGAAGAAAAGTCATGAAGATTCTTGATCTCACTGGCACAGGAAACAACTTCCTGAACAGAACAACAACAGCACATGCTCTGATATCAACAATCAATAAACGGAACCTCATGAAACTGAAAAGCTTCTGTAAAGCAGAGAACAACAGAAGAGAAAGACAGCCTACAGACTGGGAAAAGATCTTCACCAACCAACCCACCTTCTGACAAATGGCTAATATCTAGGATATATAGACTCTAACTAGCAGTGTTTTCAAAGCAAGACTCATGACCAAACCTTTGGCAGAGTACAGGGAATCATAAGAAAGAAGGGGAGTTAGTCTGATGGGGAAAGGATAGGAGCTCCACAAGGACTAAATATATCTGGGCACAGGGTCTTTTCTGAGACTGACATTCAACCAAGGACCATGTATGGATATAACGTAGAACCTCAGCTCAGATGTAGCCTGTGGTAGCTCAGTAACCAATTGGTTTCCCATAGTGAGGGGAACAAGGACTATTTCTAACAGGAACTCAATGACTGGCTCTTTGGCCTCCCCACCCCCCAAGGGAGGAGCAGTCCTGTTAGGCCACAGAGGAGAGCTTTGCAGCCAGTCCTGAAGATACCTGATAAAACAGGATCAGATGAATGGGGAGGAGGTCCCCCCTATCAGTGGACTTGGAAAGGGGCAGGGTGGAGATGAGGGAGGGAGGGAGGGACTGGGAGGGAATGAGGGATCGGGACACGGCTGGGATACAGAGTTAATAAAATGTAATTGATAAGAAAAAAAAGAAGTTAAACACCAACCAAATAAGTAATCCCAATTTTAAAATGGGGTAGAGAGCTAAAAAGAGAATCTTCAACACAGAAATATCACATAGTAAGAAACACTTAAAGAAATGCTCAACCTACTTAGTCATCTGAGTAATACAAATCTCAATGACCTTGAATTTCACTTTACTATCCTCAAAATGGCTAAGATCAAATACTTAGGGATGACACATGATCCCTAAGAGAGATATTAGGGATATGATAGAGCGGTTGTGAAGAAAGGGGAACCTGCCTCCTTTACTGGAGGGAACGTAAACTTGTACAACCACTTTGGAAAGCAATCTGGCAATTTCTCAGAAAATTAGGAATAGTGCTTCCTCAAGATCCAGCAATACCACTTCTAGGCATATATCCAAATGATGCTCAAGTGTATAAGGACATTTGCTCAACCATGTTCATAGCAGCTTTATTCATAATACTAAGAACCTGGAAACAACCCAGATGTCCCTCATCTGAGGAATGGATATATAAACTGTGGTACATTTACGCAATGGAATACTACTCAGCAATTAAAAACAAGGAAATCATGAAATTTGCAGGCAAATGGTAGGAACTAGAAAAGATCATTTTGAATGTGGTAACTCAGAAGCAGAAAGACACACATGGCATTTATTCATTTACAACTAGATATTCGTCACATAATATAAGATAAACATACTAAAATCTATAGTCTTAAAGAAGCTAAACAATAAGGAGGACCCTTGGAAGAGTCTTAATCCTCATTCAGAAGGGCAAACAAGATAAACATTGGAAGTAGGAGAAGACAGGAAACAGTACAGGAGCATTCCACATGGGTCTTCTGAAAGACTACTCATCAGAGTATTGGAGCAGATGCTGAGACTCATAGCCAAACTTTGGGCAGAATACAGGGAATCTTATAGAAGAAGGGGGAGGTAGAAAGACCTAGATGGAACAGGAGCTCCACAAGGAGACCAAGAGAGCCAAAAATCTGGGCTCAGGGGGTCTTACAGAGACTGATAACTCAACCACAGACCATGCAATGAGACGACCTAGACACCCTGCTCAGATATGTTGCCCATGGGCATCTCAGTCTCCTTGTAGGTTCCTTAGTATGAGGAGCAGGTGCTGTCTCGGACATGGACTCAATGGCAGGCTCTTTAATCACCTCCTCCTGGTGAGGTAACCTAACTAGGCCACAGAAAAAGAGGATCTAGACAGTCCTGATGAGACCTGATAGGCTAGGGTAAGATATTAGGGCATAAGGACCTCCCCTATCAGTGACCTAGGGGAGGGGAATACCAGAGATGAATGAGGAAGGTGGGACATGGGGGAAATGATGGAGGGGGCTACTGCTATGATACAATGTTAACAAATTGTAATAAGTAATACTAATTAAGAAAAAAGAATACTGGAGTTAAAACAGCATCATTAACAGTAAGATCACAAAAGCTGAGGACTGAGGAAGTAAAGATAAATAGTTTGTCACTAAAAATATGACACCATAGGATAAACTTCCAAGCCAAAATAAATAAATAAATAAATAAATAAGTAAATAAATAAATAAATAAATAAATGGCTAGTGATATATCTGTTCATTAAAATATTTGGCTTTTATCAGATACTTTGCATCCATGATGTTAATTACGATAAGAAAGTATGTTTATTATACTTTTATTCATGGAACTCTATGAGAAGGCAGGATGAAAAAAATCAGGTTGTTCTATGGGATGCTCGGCTTTCTCCTCTTCCTGCTCCCAACAGATTACCAGATTCCTAATTTATGAATCATTTTTGTTTCTAGTTGAATATACAGCTACTACAGAAAGTGCTAGTACAATGAAAGTAAATGAATATTTACTAATTATAATCAAATTACCCAATATATGTTCAGGCTAATGCCAGTCAAGTCAGGTGAAATTAAGAAGGGAAACTATGGTGATGTAATACTATGAAAATATCTCATACAATTTACATGACTGCAGTTTTGCTGGACCTCACAGTTTGAGTTAGTGACATGCCCTGAGGTCAGTTGAAACTTAAGACTGCTATCCTACTGTGTACTCAGCCTGTTTGTTTAATGTTCTCTTAAAAGAACAATGTAATGATGAATTTTAATTGCCTTTGAATTCCATGTAATCAACTTTTACAACCTAACCTAAAACAAAGCTATAATCTTAAAGTATGTATTCTTCTATTCACCCAAAAAAGAACAATGCATGTGTTTCAGTCACTGAAAGCCAAAATTGCAGAGATTGAAAGCAATCTTAAAAAATAAATACCTATCATAGTTGTGGAATATAACACAACTATGTTGATTGATAATCAATGATTATATTTGTTGTCTGGGTCAGTTGAGGTCAGCTGGAGCCAGTGCCTTTAAACTTTGTAAAACATTATGGATTATTTATGTAAAATATCCCATTCCTTCCCTGTGCAGTGCTTTTATGCTGTTTGACAAAGGTAAGACAGTTAGTAACAACCACAAAACAGGCTGACACAGGAACACACAGAAACACAGGAACAGACAGACACAGAGACAGATTCACGAGATAGCCTTTAGGCAGGCACAGATTCAAACTTAAGCAAGAGGGCTAAAGACACAGGAAGCAGGAAATACAGAATCAATTCCGGACTCCTTGGTTAAATGACTCCATAGGTAAAGTGTTTTTATTTCTCTCCCTTACATGATACCAATAAATTATTAATTACTCAAAGTTAATCGCTGATTCATTTAATACACATATTTTTGACACCCTGTGCGAGAAAATGTGAGGAGCTTGTGTGGATAACAGAGAAAAAGCAAAGAAATAACAGGAAACATGAAAACAGCTTTCAAAGTACAGGCTCCAGGTTTTATAATAACCATCTTCACAGCACTCAGGCTCTTTCAGCCATCATCTTGTCTGTGTGGATGCCAGGGTTAAGGCGCCTGCTTTGGCAACTGACTCAGATCTGTACACTGTCAGTTGCAGCAAGAGAAAATACTTATTATAGAAATTTTTCCTAAGACTCATGGGAAAAATGGTAGCAAAATAAAAAGTTTTACTTACTTATTTGTTATTACTTAGCCCAGCAATTTCCTAAAGTCTTTGAGTCCAAAGAGTCTAATATGTGTCTGTTTCCCAAGGCAATGTTAAATGATTGACTTTTATTATTCTGTATCCCAGCTCTGTCGGAAATAGTCCCTGTTCCCCTTACTAGGTTACCTACTTCGATACTGAGCTACCATAGGCTACACCCAAGCATGGGTTCTAGGTTATATCCATCTGGGCACAGGGGTCTTTTGTGAGACTGTATCTCCAACCAAGGAACATATGTAGATAAAAATTATTTAAAAAGAAAATTTAATACCTGTGAAAACTACTTTTCATTTTCATAATGAAATGGTGATAAAAATAAAACCTATTTAGAGTTGTGAAAAGAAAAAAAAAACAAAAACAAAACAAGGAAATCATGAAATCTGCAGGCAAATGGTGGGATCTAGAAAAGATCATCCTGAGTGAGGTATCTCAGAAGCAGAAAGACATACAAGGTATGTACTCACTTATAAGTTGATAATAGACATATAATATAGGATAAACATACCAAAATCTGTACCCCTAAACAAGCTAAGCAAGAAGGAGGAGCTTGGGTAAGATGATCAATTCCCACTCAGAAAGACAATCAGGATGGACATTGGAAGAAGGGGAAAACAGGAAACAGAAGAGGAGCTTACCACATAGGTCCTCTAAAAGACTACCCAGCAGTGTATAAAAGCAGATGCTGAGACTCATAACCAAACGTTGGGCAGAGTGCAGGGATGCTTATGAAAGAAGGAGAAGATAGTAATACCTGGAGAGGAAAGGAGCTCCACAAGGAGAGCAACAGAAACAAAATATCTGGGCACAGGGCTCTTTTCTGAGACTGATACTCCAACCAAGGACCATTCATGGATATAACCTTGAACCCCTGTTCAGATGTAACCCATGGTAGCTCAGAATCCAAGAGGGTACCCTAGTAAAGGGAACAGGGACTGTCTCTGACATGAACTCAGTGGTTGGCTCTTTGACTACCACCCACCCCTCTGAGAAGGGAGCAGCCTTGCCAGGCCACAAAGGAGGAAAGTGTAGCCAGCTCTGATGAGACCTGATAAGGTAGGGTCAAATGGAAGGGGAAGAGGTCCTCCCCTATCAGTGGACTTGGAGAGTTGCAGGGAGGAAATGAGGCTGGGATTAGGAGGGAATAAAGGAGGGATACAGCTGGGATACAAAGTGAATAAGCTGTAATTAATATAAAAATTTTTAATTAGAAAATTATCTCATTCCATGGTTGCTCTTCCAGGATGGTCAGTTCTAGAGAGATTCTGGACTACTTTACTTTTCTTTAAAAGAAAACGTATAGCTAGATCTCAAGGAAGCACTATTCCTAATTGTCTCAGAAAGTGCCAGATTGATTTCCATAGTGGTTGTACAAGTTTGCATTCCCACCAGCAATGGAGGAGGGTTTCCCTTTCTCCCCAACCTCTCCAGCATGTGTTGTCACTTGAGTTTTTGATCTTAGCCATTCTTGTGGCTGTCAGGTGAAATCTCAGTGTTGTTTTGATTTGCATTTCTTTGATGGCTAAGGAAATTGAGCATTTCTTTAAGTGTTTCTTTGCCATTCTGTATTCCTCTACTGAGAATTTTCTGTTTAGCTCTGTACCTCATTTTTTAATCGGATTGCTTGATTTGCTGCTTTTTAACTTTTTTTAGTCTTTATATATTCTGGATATCAGCCCTCTATCAGATATAGGGCTGGTGAAGATCCTTTCCCAGTCTGTAGGCTGTCTTTTTGTTTTGATGACTATGTCCTTTGCTTTACAGAAGCTTTTCAGTTTCATGAGGTCCCATTTATCAATTGTTGCTCTTAAAGCCTATGCTGTTGGTGTTCTGTTCAGGAGGTTATCTCCTGTGCCAATGAGTTCTAATGTCTTACCTACTTTTTCTTCTAACTGATTTAGTTTATCTGGTTTTATGTTGAGATCTTTGATCCACTTGGACTTTAGTTTTGTGCAGGGTGATATGTATGAATCTATTTTCGTTTTTCTGTATATAGACATCCAGTTGGACCAGCACCATTTGTTGAAGATGCTGTCTTCCTCAAGATCCAGCTATACCACTCTTAGGCATATATCCAAAAGATGCTCAAGTACACAAGGACATTTGCTCAGCCATGTTTGTAGCAGCTTTATTCGTATTAGCCAGAACCTGGAAACAACCCAAATGTCCCTCAATAGAGGAATGAATACAGAAATTGTGGTATTTTTACCCAATGGAATACTACTCAGCAATCAAAAACGAGGAAATCATGAAATTTGCAAGCAAATGGTGGGATCTAGGAAAGATAATCCTGAGTGAGGTATCCCAAAAGCAGAAAGACACACATGGTATATACTCACTTATATAGACCTATAAGATAGGATAAACATACTGAAATCTATACACCTAAAGAAGGTAGACAAGAAAGAGGACCCAGGGTACAGTATGATCAATCCTCACTTAGAAAGACAAATGGGATTGAAATTGGATGTAGGAGCAAACAAGTAACAGGACAAGAGCCTACCACAGAGGGCCTCTGAAAGACTCTACCTAGCAGTATATCAAAGTAGATATTAAGACTCACAACCAAATCTTCGCAAAGTGCAGGGAATCATAAAAAAGGGGGAGGGGGAGTTAATATGACCTGGAGAGGACAGGATCTCCACAAGGACCAAATATATCTGGGCACAAGTGTCTTATATGAGACTGTTTCTCAAACCAAAAAGCATGTATGGATATAACCTAGAACCTCGCTCAGATGTAGCCCTTGGTAGCTCAGTATCCAAGTGGGTACCCTAATAAGGGGAACAGGGACTGTTTCTGACATGAACTCAATGGTGGCCTCTTAGACCTCCTCCTTCCCCCCGAGGGAGGAGCAGCCCTGCTAGGCTGCAGAGGAGGACTTTATCAGGTATCCTGTAGATACCTGATAAACCAGTATTAGATGAAAAGGAAGGAGGTTCTCCTCTATCAGTGGACTTGGAAAGGGGCAGGGAAGAGATGATGGAGAGAGGGTGGGTTTGGGAGGGAAAGAGGGAGTGGGATACAGCAGGGATACAAAGTTAACAAACTGTAACTAATATTAAAAAATAAAAATTAAAAAAGTAACATCAAATATTAGACGAATGGACATACGTAAAGAGCGGTTCTCAGTCTTAATGCTATAACCCTTTAATGCAATTGCTCATATTGTGTTGATCTTCCAACCATAAAAATTTTATTCCTCAAGTCAGGAGCCTGACACAGAGGACCTCTGAAAGGCTCTGCCCTGCAGACTATCAAAGCAGATGCTGAGATTTATGGGCAACCTTTGGGTAGAGTGCAGGGAATCTTAGGAAAGAAGTTAGAAACAGTAAGATCTGGAGAGGACAGGAACTCCACAAGGAGAGCAACAGAACCAAAAAAATCTGAGCACAGGGGTCTTTCCTGAGACTGCTATTCCAACCAAGGACTATGCATTGAGACAACCTAAGACCCCTGCACAGATGTAGCCCATTGCAGTTCAGTATCCAAGTGGGTTCCATTGTAATAGGAACAGGGACTGTCTCTGACATGAACTGATTGTCCTGCTCTTTAATTACCTCCCCCTGAGGAGGGAGCAGCATTACCATGCCACAGAGGAAGACAATGTAGCCACTCCTGATGAGACCTAATTGACTAGGATCAGAAGGAAGGAAAAGAAGACCTCCCCTATCAGTGCACTTGGGGAGGGGCAAGCATGCAGAGGGTGGAGGAACCACTGCCTTAAAACATAACTTAAAAAAAAAGACTGTCTATAGTTCTATGTTCATTTCACTGCAATGCTTAAAAGTATTCAAGACATTTCATCTGAATTATACTTTGAAAAAAAGACAAACCAGAATGTGCATGAGTATGTGCATGTGTTTATGGGAGAGAAACCTTCAAACAAAAGACTGAATTGATAATAATTTTTTTTTTTTTTTACAAAGGAAACTATGTCTGAGAAATGTAGTGATCCATTTCAAACAAACTGACAGCTTGAATTAAGAGATGCATCTAAGGCTCAGACAGGATGTCTTTTATATTCCTTTTTGAAAGATCAGAAGGTATTTAAACCTTGCAGTTGAAGAGGTGTTGAGAATAATGAGAATAATCGGTGGTAAAGCATTCTGACATGACTTCTCGTTGAACTAGAAACCATCAAATTAATGAAAGTCATGAAATTAAGAAGGAAATGTTGGGTTGGGATAACCAGTGGTTATTTAAAGGTAAGTCACATGCCTTTGTCCTTCATTCTCTAGCATCTGGTATCATTATTCCACTGTAGCAAATATCTCTTCTGAGAGCCCAGGATCACTTCCACACTTGCAGCATTTCACTGACTAAAGGTTTCACTGGAGAACAGCTTGTGGAATCAAGTTTCAAAGCCACTTTGAAAAGAGAAATTAATAGTGAAATAAATAATAAAAAATACAGGATTTCTACAAAATGCAAATTACAATTCTGTTAAATAATAATTTGCTTCCTTTGATTTCCATGTGTATTTGTTGCATTTGAATTTTGTTTTTATTTTATTGCAGACTTGAAGAAAGCAATTAAAAAGACTTACTACATGCGAATTTGAAAAGAATTTCATATTCTTGATGGTGTAAAGATATTGAATTTTAGAACAATTTTTAAACATTTTGAAAATGCTTCTAGACCATAGCTACCTAGAAACTTTGCCTTCAGTTTTACCGTTTTTATATTTTCCACCTCTTTTGTAATATATGGTAATTTTGAAATAAAATATTTGTTTTAAAGTTATAATGCAATCTTTTTGCTTTGCCATTATTTCAACTTTTGAAATTTTAATACCCAATATGACATAAATAAATGTAAATGCAAACATGCATTTTACATACACATATACACATAAACATCATATTCATACACATACATGTACATATATTTATATAATGACATATTACACACTCATACATACATATATATACATAACATCTCTGCTCAGTTTTCTAATTCCTCCTACACTTTCCACTCTCTGTAAGAATGTACATTTTGATTTCCTGTTCTGAGAGATTAATTTCTTTTAATTCCTCTGTTGAAAATCATTATTCAAGAATTTTTTAAAGATCATTTGCATTTTACAGAGGTATCCTGTCACAATCTGTTAGCACCTATTTCATGACCATTATTAGACACCTGATGATAAATCAGGCTTTGAGTCACCTGTGAAATCAGGCTTTTGAGCATAACTTTTACCATCAAATGTTCCACGTTTCTCTTCCTTGACTGTAAGAAACCTTCTCATAATATATAAGACTTTCCACTACTCCTACGAGTAAGCTCACCTGTTATTTGGGGACAAAGGGAAATCTCAGGGTGTAGCAACCCTAATGCTTCTCCATACTCTATTTCTGCACCGAAGAACCGGCATTGGAGTCAAAATCTTGCTATTGATCTTCAGGAGTTGGCAAACAGTCAAGAACTAATGCCCCTAAGACCTGTGAATGAGATGGATGCCAAGCACTGGCCCAAAGCTGGCAGGCTACTTTTCTCACATGACAGGCTTTCAGTCGCATTGTCTGGGATGCCCATGTATAGAACAATTCCATCTCACATGCTACAGTCTTGCCACAGTCAGTCTTTCTGATGCTTTTGTGGATTTTGTTCTTGGTTCTTCCTTTGTTTCCACAACTATCACTTGATTCTGGAGTCTATCTTTTTCACTTCCTTGCCATCTCCAGGAATTAGATCTAGGAGGAACAATCTCTACTTGCTTTTATGATATTCTGTCTAAAAGAAGCTTTTACATAATTGCCTAGTTCTATTAGAATTAAGGAAACTTCCTAACCACAGTTTAAATTCTTTTCTCTACTCCTGAAATTTCAAAAAGTACAAATATCTACAGTTTAGAATGAAAATAACATTTATTGGCTGCTCCAAAGTGTGCTGAGAAGTTGCTCCACAGCATGCTCCCATTTCTTAAACTTTCATGTAGAAATATTATTAATACTTTACATCCTCAGGCCTGGAGTGGGCACAGAAGCATGCAATTTTAAAACTCATCCCTGGTGATTCTCATTTACTTGGTCCATAACCTGTATTCTAAAATAATTGCTAAGGGCAATCTCAGCTCAGTCAGTAAAGCACAGTACAAGCCAAAGGAGCTAGCTGTGTTAGTAACCTCCAATCCTGTTTCAAGGAAATAACCTCACTTCTTAAGCAATCATTTGCCCCTTAGGCAAGGATGAATGACAGTTTTCAGTTGTGCTGCTTCAAAAGGAAATTGCTTAGGCACATTTCAGAAAAGCACCTATTATTGACTTTCTGTATTAAATGTAATACCTAAAACACTAAAATCCTCAAAATCTACAATGTATGTTTTGTTGCATCATATCTTACATATCTCTTCTAAACTTAGTATTTTATTGTAAGTGTAACATCCCAGATTACTTTTTATTTCCTGGTTGCAAAAGATTTTGTTTATTATAGAGTTGGTACTTAGCTCTACGGTGAATATTTTATTCAAGGTGCAATTGTTGCTTAGAAGATGCTTCAAAATGTTACCCAGATGGCCTGCACATTAAAAGTTTTGCCTAGAAAATGTCAACATTTCTCTGGTCTAGAAGCTTCCTTTCTTTAGAATTTTCCTTCCTTCTCTTTGTCCTTTCTTCCCTCATTCATGTTATCTTTCTTTGTAATTGTGAAAAGCATCTTTTTGACTTTTCAAAAAACTGAGAATAGATGAATATTGAGTCCTCTGTCTCCATTCCAACACCCTAGGAATCCATCAGGCAAGGGGTTTGGAGTACTGCAAAATCCAAACATAAAGAGAAGCTCATATACACTATATGCATGTATGAACACACAGCACCTGTGGTTACCTACACAAATACCCACAGAAGCACACACACATACACACACTCCTTACCATAAACTTATTACCATAACTTATTTTTCTCAAGAATGTGAGACTCAAAAGGTAGACTTTGTAGTTTAAATAATTTTAAAATAATATTCTATAGACTGGAGAGATGGTTCCACAGCTGAAGATCCTGTGCACAAGCAGTAAGAGCCAAGTGAGGATGCCCAGATGCCCCAGGCCACAACTGTGTGTCTCCTCTTTGTTTACCAATACCTGCTCATCTCACCAGCAACCCCCAGAGAGGCACTGTTCCTCAGGAGAGACATGCTCAACCACGTAGTCTCATAGCAACATTTCCACTCATTGTCCAAAGCTTGTGCATCAGGCTCTGGAGTTTCAGTTTTCCATTAGACTGACTTGGGAAAAATTCCTCTTGTAAACCTGTTATCTGTGGCCCATCTTCCTAATCTTTGTCTCAAAACATCACATGACTAATTACCCAGGGTTAAAAATAGGGAGTTTATATACCTGCAACAAATAACAATTAATTAAAATGAGGACATATGAATCCAGGGTGTTTCTGGCAGCATTTATCTGAGCAGCGTCACTGTAATGACTTCATGAAATCTCAGTTTCGAAGGCTCAACATGTGCTCATTCGATGTGCATTCACAATGTACATGGTGGAAAGCGATGCAGTGCCAGTCCACGGCTTGGAGTTTCATATGCAGCATCTTACTAAACTTCAGTATTTTTACTATATATGTTGTCTGCTATGACAGTAGCATAAAGGTTTAAAGAGATTATGAAAAACAAATATTTCAATATTCTCCAAATCTTTTTTTGTTTGTTTTGTTTTGTATTGAGACAGGGTATTCCTGCCTATCCTGGAAAATGCTCTGTAAATCAGGCTGGCCCAGACTCAGAGATCTGCCTGCTTCTGACTCCCAAGTGCTCGGAATAAAGGTGTGTCCTAACACTGCACAGCTTATTCTCCCACTCTTATTCCTCATCTTGTAAGCATTACATTAGTATGCCTTTATATTCTATTGCATTAAATGTTGGATTTTAAAAGTTGATGTTTGAGATTATCATTTGAATTTCTTTAAAAAAATATTAGGTGAATTTTGGCTTCTTAGTTTAGAAAGGAATTTCCAAACGTGTCTACAAAGATTCTACATGTACTTCTGTCATATTTCACTGTGTTTATGTAAAGTGGCTGAGTATTACTGATTCTAAAATCAAAGTATTGCTCTGCTCTGAAAATCATTAAAGATGTTTTACAACTTGCATTGCTAAATAACCAGCAAAAATCTAATTTAGTTTTGTAGAACATCTTTTCATTGATAAGCAAATTTATTTTAAATTTTAATAAATATTAAAAAATAAATACTAAATACCTAAATGAATACTTTTGATTTTTATCAGTAAATGTTTTATTTGCATACCTATTTTAATTTTTTTATATTAATCACGGGTCATTTACTTTGTATCCCAGCCATAGCCCTCTCCCTCATTCCCTCCCAATCCCACTATCCCTCCCTCATGTTCTCCCTGCCCCTTTCCAAGTCCACTGATGGGGGAGGTCTTCATCCCCTTCCATCTGACCCTAGCTTATCAGGTATCTTCAGGACTGGCTGCAATGTCCTCCTCTGTGGCCTAGCAGGGCTGCTAGTCCCTCGGGGCGGGGAGGGAGGGGCAAAGAGCCAGCCATTGATTTCATGTCAGAAATAGTCCCTTTTCCCCTTACTAGGGAAACCCACTTGGATACTGAGCTGCCATAGTATTCCATTGTATAAATGCACTACAATTTCTGTATGCATTCCTCAGTTGAGGGACATGTGGGTTGTTTCCAGGTTCTAGCTATTACAAATAAAGCTGCTAAGAACGTGGTTGAACAAATGTCATTGTGTACTTGAGACTATTTTGGTTATACTTTTCTAATTTAAACCATAATTTCTCATTGCAATTTATTCAAAAGTTGATATACTCACAGAAAAAAAGCAATCTACTAGACCTCCAACTAAGTCAAGAGAAAGAAGTGGGAAGTGGGATTGGTGTGTCATGGACACAATGAAGGCTGCACACCTCCTCTGGTCTTGGTTAGGATTCATCAGAGCATTAAATCCTAAGGCCTTGCAGTAAGGTAAGTAATATCTACATGTTTCATATCATTTCCCAAGAGACATTAAATAAAGCTAATGTACTCCAGTGAGCATTTTATTACATAGATAACTGCCTTTATAGTTAAAAAAATATTTATTTATATTTAGCAAATGTATGTTGCTATAAGTACATTGGACTTACAGGTAAGCCGAGTCTGGCATGTGGAAATTTGATAACTCTGAATGTTTCCACAGGAAAGAATCATTTCATATTAATACAGATTAAAAATCTTTATCTTCTTTGTATTGTTTTAAGCTTAAGCCATTTAAGTATTAAAGTATAAATTGAAATTTTAGTTCTAAGTATTACTGTCTTGTTTTCAGAAAATACAGGAAATTTATCTATATTTATTGAAAACATAAATTTTTTCAGGAATAAATAGGATATTTTTCCCTATTACACAAAAAATAAAAGATGAGAATTAGGTAAAATGAACCCATATTTAATAATAAATTAATACATAAAAAGTCTAAATTTAACCACAGAAAAATTTTTATAAAATATCTAGATTATTTTTCAAACCCAACATTTAAAAATATTTGTATTTATCTTTCAGACTTTTCATCGAAATATATATAATGGATTTTTGATCATATTTACCATCCAGTTTCTGTCTGCGACCCTCCGGTATGAACATGGATTTGGAGTCATAAACAAGGGTTGGGCAACTTAGTAATGTCCACACTCACAAATAAAAGTGACTCTTCATTCCTCAAGAGACACAACACTGATAGCTACATAGCTAAGGACGGTGCCTTTGGGAGATGAACACTGGTTTGATCTTGTGCAGGACGTCTGCAGACATTTATAGATGCTGTGAGTTATTATGCAAAAAGGCATTGTTATTTGCAGAATGCAACATTTAACAACTCTTCTTTCCATGGTCAGCCTCTTACAGCCTTTCCTTCCCCTCCTGTGTTATAGTCCCTGGGCCTTGGACTCGGACATGTTAATTTAGATTTGTTAATATGAAGGTGAGTAATAAAATCTGTAAGTGTAAACCTTTACATAAATTTTTGTGTCTGCATATGTTTTTGTAGTGTGTGGTGTATGTATCTGGTGATTTGTTTAATTACACATTTATGTGCAAGCATCAGTCCTTGTGTGTGTGAAGAGGAGACCAGAAGAGATTATCAGGTGTTGTGTTCTATGGATCTCTGCCTTATTACTTTAAGAAAGGGATCTCTTGCTGTGTTTTAGTTAAGATGTCTATTGTTGTGGAGAGACATCATGACCATAGCAACACTTATAAAAGAAAGCATTTAGTTGGGCTGGCTTATTGTTTCAGTGGGTTAGTCTATTAACATCATTATTGGAAGCACAGCACCGCATAGGCAGGTATGGTGTTGGAAAAGTTGCTGAGAGTTGTAGATCCAGATTGGCAGGGTGCAGGAAAACAGATACATGCTTGGCCTGGCTTGAGCATATGACACCTCAAAGCCTTCCCCGCAAGTGACATACTTCCTCTAACAAGGACAGACCTACTCCAACAAGGCCATACTTCTTAATACTGACACTCCCTAAGGACATATAGAGGCTGTTTTCATCAAACCACCACACCCTGCATCTGGAGTTAGGCTGGTGACAAATCCAGTGACTTCCTTGTCTTTTGCTCTTTCACTTGGCAGCACTGGAATTACAGTAATGTGTGTCAATGCCATGTTTTTACAAAGATTTTGGGGATTTGAACTCAGTTCATCCTGCTGATCTAGCCAGTGCTCCCACATCAGTCAATCTCTTCAGTTGAATTTTTAGCACAATTACTAAAGTACAAGATTCTTTAAACCACAGTGGCATTGGTAGAAATCAAATGTTTACATTAGGATTGAAGAATTAGTTCAGAAACAGATTCTTAGCTCTCTAACTATTGTACTGATATTTCAAGAAAAATATTTTAAATCAATGGCAATCAAAAAGAATAGAATGGGAAAATTGTAGCACCAAAATTTTAAATGTTTGTTTTTATATGCGTAATATACAGTTTTCCAGGATAATAATACAAGTACTTAATGTGTGCAGGAAGATGGTAGCAAAGAAATTAATGTACATAAAATGCTGCATCTTACATTTATAGGTATATGCACTAAAATCCTTTTCTGACTTCCAGTTTTCTAAATACTTTACAAAATATATCTGCTTATATGAATATATTCAAACAATTTGGGTTGATAAAAACCATCATATTTCACTTACTTAAGGGAACAAATGCTCTACTTTAATAAAAATCTTCATAACTGGAATTTCTCAGAGACTTTTTAATACCAAATTTTAGAAGAATATAAATTTCTCCTAATGAACATAATAATGCTGGCTTTGCTTTTTACTTTGTATATATATGAAATTGTAAATATAATGCTAAAGAAGCCTTGAGAGCTGTTTAGAATTACATTGAGAATTGTATGATTTGTAAACAGCATTTGTTAACATGAAAGGTATTTTGAAAGATTAAAAGAGGTGGTAAGTTTTTCATAAGAATAATGATGTTATATTCCAATGTTTCATGTCACATTCTTGGTCATTAGTATTATGTTTAATTAATTTATAATACACTTCAAGATTATTTGACTATATGCTTACAAACATGAATATTTATTTACCACTTGACTTAATTATGCTATTGTGATAAAGTAATCTTGAGGATAAAGCATTCCATTGTTTTCTCATTTCACCAAACAAATTATAGAATGTAGATTAACAATAAGAATGATTCTATTTTGGTTGTTGTTGCTTTGGGGATGTTTGTTCGGTTTTTAAAACAGAGTTTGAGACAAGTCACTAACTTACTGTGTGGACCAGGCTGGCCTTGAACTCAGAGATCCAACTACCTCTACCTCCTGAGTGCTGGAAATAAAGGGGTGCATCACCATAGCTCAGTCAAGGTTGATGCTTTAAAAACCTCTTTTTATACTCATGGGCTTCTATTATGAGAACCCATGCAGAGTGGTTTTTCTTAGTAATCTGAGAATTTTTACCCAAACTATTAATATTATAATGATATATATTTCTGTAGTTCGACTGAAACCTTATTTTAGTACATTTATTTACCTTAAATAAGTCACAAGTTTGCTGGTGTTCTTGATCCAATAGCCACTAACTACTATTAGGACAAACATTGTCATTAACTGAAAGCAATACTCATGGAGAATGCACTTTATTGAGCCATTTATTGTGCCTCTGAGAGCAATTAATCTGTCATGATTTTAAAGATATGAAAGCATGGAAAATTCAAAAGAAACTAAATACAAAAAGCCAGTGAGAATAATAAATAGTACTTTTTATTTGACTTATAAGTTTTTAATTGCTGAGTAGTATTTCATTGTGTAAAAGTATCACCATTTCTGTATCCATTCCTCTGATGATGGACATCTGGGTTGTTTCCAGGTTCTGGCTATTATGAACAAAGCTGCTACAAACATGGTTGAACAAATATTCTTGTTGTGTACTCGAGCATCTTTTGTATATATGCCTAGGAGCTGTATATCTGGATCTTGAGGAGTACTATTCCTGATTGTCTGAGAAAGTGCCAGATTGATTTCCAAAGTGGTTATTCCAGTTTACATTCCCACCAGGAATGGAGGAAGGTTCCCCTTTCTCCACATCCTCTCTAGCATGTGTTTTCACTTGACTTTTTGATCTTAGCCATTCTGATGAGTGTAAGGTGAAATCTCAGAGTTGTTTTGATTTGCATCTCTTTGGTGGCTAAGGACATTGAGCATCTCTTTAAGTGTTTCTCTGTCATTCTATATTCCTCTACAGAGAATTCTGTTTATCTCTACCCCAATTTTTAATTGGATTGCTTGATTTATTGCTTTTTAAGTTCTTTAGTTCTTTATATATTCCGAATATCAGCCCTCTGTCAGATATAGAGTGAACTCAATGGCTGGCTCTTTGACCTCCCCCTCACCCCCCACCCAAGGGAGGAGCAGCCCTGCTAGGCCACAGAGGAGAACTTTGCAGCCAGCTCTGAAGATATCTGATAAGCTAGATCAGATGGAAGAGGAGGATGTCCTCCCTATCATGGACTTGGAAAGGGGTAGGGAGAAGATGAGGGAGGGAGGGTAGGATTAGGAGGGAATGAGGGAGGGGGATACAGCTGGGATACAATTTTTTTATTTTGCTGCATAATATATTTTTTTAACTTTTATTAATTACACTTTATTCATTTTGTATCCCCCCATAAGCCCCTCCCTCCTCCCCTCCCGTTCCCACCCTCCCCCCCCTTTCTGCATGCATGCCCCTCCCCAAGTCCACTGATAGGGGAGGTCCTCCTCTCCTTCTTTCTGATCTTAGTCTATCAGTTCTCATCAGAAGTGGCTGCATTGTCAGGGTTCTAGGTTATCTCCACGGATAGTCCTTGGTTGGAGTATGAGTCTCTGGAAAGTTCCCTGTGTTCAAATTTTCTTGTTCTGTTGCTCTCCTTGTGGAGTTCCTGTCCTCTCAAGCTCTTACTATTTCCCACTTCTTACATAAAATTCCATTCACTCTGCCCATCAGTTGGCCATCAGGCTCAGCATCTGCTTTGACAGTCTGCACGGCAGAGGCTTTCAGGGGCCCTCTGTGGCAGGTTCCAAATTTGATAAACTGTAAATAATATTAAAAAATAAAAAATAATTAAAAAATAAGTTTTAATTTGTGTTCATACTTAAAATCTTAGTACATTTCATAAGGGCATTTAAAGAATCTTAGAAGTATATTGAATTTACTTGGTGAAAATGTAAATAAAAATGTATTATATTTGGTAAAGACTTTCAATATATGCTTATGATGACATCTTCATAAAATTAGTGAGAAATTTAAAATTTTCCCTTTAAAATCTTTTATTTTCATAGCTCTTAATTTTGTTATTAGTTTTCTCAAAATAAATTTATTAAAGGAGCATAAAATATAAAAATATGTGTGAATTGTATGCACAGAGCAAACATTTATTATTTTGTACATAAAGAAATTGCATGTTTTCATTTGATATGAAAGTATATGTTTATATCAGAGGATCTTTGAAAAAATGATGTTTTATATAAGTAATTTATGAAGTGATATGTTATAAGTTGTCTTAAACATTTTAAACAGAATCATGTCTATAAGTTTGATGGAATTTTTGTCACAAGATGATCCAAAACTCATAGTGATGTCACGAATCCTGTATCTCTTGGTCCTGCTCAGTCAGTGACCAGTGCTCTGGCTCACAGAACAAGCTGGTTAATCATCTCAGTTTGTCTCACCACACAATGATCTAACACTGACTAATCATGAAGCAAAATTCTTAATATTTTAAATTAGAGTTATGCTTATTGGGCCATAACTCTCGCTATTATTTTGACTTTTTTGATATATACTACTTTAATATTATACTGGAAACAATCTGTTATTCCTATGAGTCTATGTATAAGAGTGTGTTTTGTTTCCAACAATGACAACATCTTTAAAGTTTCAAAAATAATTTGTGGTCATTATCAATTTTGCATAATGCAATTTTGAATTATCTGATTAAATATAATGGAATAAAAGTAAAATATATTATTTTTAAAAATGAGTAATAAAATATTACATCAAACTTATAAGATTTGAAGAACAATTTAAGATGAATATATTTTTATCAAAGAAAAAAATGTCAAAAAAATGTCATGCTTACAAACTGAAGAAATGTATGCATAGTTAACATAAACTGTCACAAAATTATTTTAAATGTATAATTACACTGTGAATATATAAAATATTTGTAGAGTTTTGGTAAGTATAGATTCACTTTTGATCTGTGGGTGACTTGTTTTTTGATATAATTTTAAATTTTAGCTATACTAAGAATATTTTTTGGCTTATTTCTCTTCCAAAGATTTATTTTAAAAAAGAAGCCAGTTCTTAATGAAATCATCCACTTCATTAAAGTGTGTTGTCATGTTATAACAAAAATAGCATTTGATCTTCAATATTAAGTGGTTTTGTTTGTTTTTGTTTTTGTTCTTTTTACATTTAAGGGAGATTCTCAGTATGTCACATTTCAGTTTCCCACAGTGGGTTTTAATCAGTTTCATTTTTTTTTTAATGTTTTACATGGAAAAAAAAAGAGTTTTGAATGTCTCTGATTGTTTTGTAGTATCTCTTGGCCTTGTTTTAAAAACACCATCTTCAAACCCTTGCTTACTGATGTAATAATACATAAATTCCCTGTTGTTGCATACAGCTCAAGACACAATCAAAAAACCTTGGTCTAATACTTTAGAAAGCTCATTTGTTGTAAGGGAAAACCATGCTTCCTTTCAGGATATTAGAGCATGTCTAATACGTAACTAACTGTTGTTATGTGTAGTCTTCACTGATAAAAGCAATGGAAAATTATGGTGCTATCAGTCAGTTTGTGTTTTTAAATTTGTTTTATTGGTTCTTTTTTATTTTTTAAAGGAAAGATATTTATTTTCTTATTTCTCATGGCATTTGTGTAATCCTAATTACCTACAAACATTTTATTTAATTAAGTGTTAAATATAAATTATTTTAAAATAGACAATAGTTACACATATTCTTTCAGGACCCTATAGCTATTTGCATATTGGTTAAAACAGAAGCATACGTGTAAAATAATTCGATAGGTGTCCATGAACTGTACGTACCACATGGCAGCATGAGCAGCTTCCACTTACTTCAATAGGTCAAGTCTGTGTAGCTCCTCACTGCTGACCACCAGACATATTATGCTTTTCTGTAAAACTGCTCACCATGCTAGGGCTGGAAGCATTAAAAACTTCTCTCTTCTCCACGGAGATGAAAAGGAACTTTTCAAATTGTTGCCACAGAGCACACTCTACTTTATCTCCCAGCTTTACATAAATCAGCCTATGAAGTATTAAAATGGAAGATAAAAGATATACATGGGCTTCTTCTGATATTTAGTCATGTTTTATTTTAACACAGCCAAAGAAAGAACAGGATAATTCATAGTTGCATATAATAATTTGTTTAAAAAAATACAAAGAAAACGAATAACATAGCAAAAGCTGAGTGAGAACAATTGTTGATTTGCCCTGACCAGTAAGCAAGAAAGGGCATCAGTGAAAAACATAAGCACCATAGAGCTCTGCCTGCTTGAAACACATGCAAAATGTTCTTGTCGTCTGCCTACTTCTAAGATTTCCCAGAACTCCTGTGGGACCCTGTAGTTATTTAGACTACTTCCAGTTATTTCATTTTCAATTAGGTGAATATGATGGTATGTATGGCTGTGAGCATATCAGCAGAGTCTGGAAGAGGTATAAAACCTCCTAAAGCTGAGATCCAAGCAGTTATGAGAAGTCTGACGTTGATGCTGGGAACCGAAATGAGATCCTCTGATAAAGCCACATGTATTTGCAATTGATAAAATGTCTTGGCATCCTCAGATACTGACACAAACTAAAGCTCTTCTAAATAATTAAAGAAATTCTTTAATTGCTTAGGAAATGTGCTAGTTAGTTAGTGAGTTAATTTTGTCAACTTCATGGAACCTAATGTCATTTGAGAAGAGGAAACACCAGTTGAGGGAATGCTTCCATCAGATGGTCTATATGCAATCTACAGGGGCATTTTCTTGATTAGTGGTTTTTCGCAGAAAACATAGTCCACCGTGGTAAGTTTCAGCATTGAACAAAAGTGATCCTGAATGGTATTAGGGAGCAAGCAACCAGGAAACAGTCATCCAAAGTCTCTACTTCGGTTCCTGACTCCACGTCCTACCTAGAGTTTATGCCCTGACTTTCTGTCAGTGTTGCATGATAGAAATCAAATGAAAAGAGCTAATGATGAGATGAAGCTATATTATATCAATGCAAGTTGATCTGGAGCATCACGAGAGGTGGAGGGAGGGAGAAAAGCCTGTGTACAGAGAGAGGAGAGATGGGGGAGAAGGAGAGATCAGCCATACAAAAGGGCCACATATGTGGAGTAGGTCATTAGGGCCTACCTCATCTGTGTAGAAGTAGGTGTGAGCTCCTTTAGTTAAGGAGAACAGCAGTAAGGTGGGATGGGCTGGATGCAGGCCAGTGAGAAAGGATGGGTTAGTGGCCATGGTTAGTACCTCAGCCTGAGGAAGTCCAGGTAGGTTAGGCTGAGGAGCCCCCACAGAGGAGCCACATTCTCTATAACAAAATTTAAAGAAGGAGATGAAGGCTTGGGGCTCTGATTAGGTCTGTCCTTTGCCATGACAATCTGATGAGTAGGCAAAAAGGAGAGCAAGTAAAGCCAGAGCATGGGGGATTTCAGACCACTTGTCTGCTTTGTATTGGCAGAGTTTGTGAAGATGAGTTTGTGAAGATCAGTGAGAACTTGATATTCAAATATGTCATTTCCTGAATACTGAGACTGATTGTCAGTTTTGTATTTCAGCCAAGCATTGTTGCAGTAAAAATAGAGAGGCTTAATGATATCTCTAAGACCAAAGTAGTAAAGAGTTTTGAAGAAACAAGCAACTGGTAGTTTGGTTTAGTTAAGAGAAAAAACTTTCTTTCTTTCTTTTTCCTTTTTTTTTTTTTTTTTTTTTTTTTTTTGTGGCCTAGTGTCTCTCTTAAGTTGGGCACTAAATGTGAGAACCAAACAAGGTAGCTACATGGGTAGAAAGAAAGTTTCATTGGGTACCAACCTGCTCAAGCTATCTCTCTGGGGACAAGAAAATCATGGAAATTCAAGCAGTTTTTTTTTTTTTTTATGACTCTGAGCAGGGTGCTGTCTTGGAGCTAATACACACCTTCAGACTGAAAAGTAACTAGATGCTCTTGCTTAAGGTAGTTGACCCTTTAGGCTGGATTAAGGGAGTTTTCTGGAAAACAGAACGTGTCCACCCTCTGGTGAACAGATAACCACCTTTAGGCTTCTGTTTACCTAACCAGAGCCCTTTGAATTGTCACCAGCACTGACATTTTGGGACCACTTTGGACGTAACATTTTCTATTGTTATGAAGAAACCCAGTGGCCAACACAACAAAGAAAGCATCTAACTGAGGATTTGATTACAATTTCTGAGGGTTAGTCCAGGACCATCAAGACAGAAAGCATGTATTAGCAGGCAGGCTGTATCTTAATCCTCAAGTTGGAGTCAGGAAAGCAAGATTAGACCTGGAATGCATTTTTGAAACTTCAGACTCACACTCTAGTACTTCACTTCCAACAAGGCTCCACTTCATAACTCTTCCTCAACAAAACAATTCTACCATCTAGAGACAAAACAATCGAGTACTGGAGCCCACATGGGATAGCATGTTTCAAACCACCGCAGATGTGGTCTGTTAGTTACTTATCTCATTGCTCAGACAAAATGCATCACACCAGATAGCTTTACGGAAGAAGTGCTCATTTCGGCTTACAATATTGAGAAAGCATGCTATGGCGGTTTGAATAAGAATGAGCCCAATAGGTTCATATGTTTACATGCTTAGTCATGAGGGAGTGGAACTGTATGAAAGGATTACATGTGATTAGGAAGTGTGACCTTGTTAGAGGAAGTGTGTCACTGGGGGTGGGCTTTGAGATTTCTAAAATCCAAGCCATGTCTAGTGTCTCTCTTTTGGCCTGCAGATCAGGAAGTAGTTCTCAGCTAACCCAAATCATAGAGTTGTATAAAGAATAAGAGCTAGAGATGCGTGTCATTGTGGCATGCTAAGTTGTTTTACTTTACTTAAAAAATTGATATTATATTATATTATAATTACATTTAACCCTTTCCTTCATCCCAACTCTCCCTTATAATTCCTTGCTCTCTTTCAGATTCATCGTGCCTTTATTTATTAATTCTTATTGCATATATATATGTATATATAAAATATATATTATGCTATGTCTATTATTTGCATATATCTTTTCAGGGCTGAACTTTAATACAACTGTGTTAAAATGGGAACATTTTAGAGCATTGCTTTGCAGTATTGGGTCATGTGACAGTCTATGTATTTGTCTTAATTTATTATTTCCTATAAATTAAATTTGATATTACATTTTAGTACTATGATGGATGTGAAAGCTTACAGAAAATTAAAAAGAATAGTTTCTGATGGCTGGTATCAGTCAGAAGATAAAGTTGCAAATCAAGGAGTCATTGTGGGTAAAACAATGGTCACTGTCTTAAAAACTCAGGCTGAATATTTAAGTAACTGATATAGAAGTCATGCCTAACTACATGCCTAACTACTACTTTGTAAAGTCTAATATTAATTGTATGTTGTCTTCACATAGACTTCTCTACTACAGAAAACTTTCATATCTTCAAATCAAATTTCAATGGAATGTACATTTTCTGACAATTGATTTGCATGGAATCAATTTACAAAAGCAAATCAGCCTCTAAGCTTCTAGAAGCTCATGCAATTTGCTCTTTGATTTTCTACTAGCAATTATACAATCAGTTACACTGATCACTCTGACACTAAATTCCTCACATATTATACCCATGCATAG
The DNA here is from genome assembly GCF_907164565.1 of Psammomys obesus. NCBI lineage: Eukaryota > Metazoa > Chordata > Mammalia > Rodentia > Muridae > Psammomys > Psammomys obesus. Next base: position 37,646,192 of record NW_026593286.1, on the reverse strand, counting down.
ATAGTTCTCATTCATGACACTTAAGAGTTCTGACTCATGATAAAAATCCCTTGAATGCATTTTCTTGCTAAAAGACATTTGCTTTTTTGGTTTTTCAAAAGTGATATTCTTCCTTGTCATTCTGTAAACTGATACTTCCTTTTTCAGAATATTGCAGGTATTTAAATTTTTTTTTTCTTAGAAAATTTCAAGTAGTTCCAAAAGTAAGCCAATGATAGGTTAGGTAATTGTTCCCTGGCCTGAAGAGGAGTGACTGTCCCTCCACACACTTTTCTCAGAAGCAAGGGGGGAAACAAAAGCTACATTAGCAACTATCCACTTTCTTTGCCATTGGAAAATGAGTTATTTATATTGATATATTAAAACTGTTGATTAGAGAAATTTTATATTTAATAAAAAATAATTACATTGTCATTTCAACAAGTAAAAATATTATAGTGTTATTTTCCCCATGTAAAATGGAATATTTGGTGTCATATTTGAGTCTCTTTTCCCTCCTCTTAGTATGATGCATTCATTTCCTTAAAAACTTGTACTAAAAAAAATTACAGCAGATATAACTTAAACTGATGCACAACTTCTTACATAATAATTGTTCTCAAATATTTTAATACTTATTATGGTATATTTTATTCTTTTCTCTTTCTTTCTTTATTTTTTCTTTATTAATTACACTTTATTCACTTTATATCCCCTCTGTGGTTCTCTCCCTCCTCCTGTTCCAATCCCTCCCTTCCTCTACCCTCTGCATGCATGCCCCTCCCCAAGTTTATTGATAGGGGAGGACTTCTTTTCCTTCCTTCTGATCCTAGTCAATTAGGTCTCATCAGGAGTGGCTGCATTGTCTTCTTCTGTAGCCTGGTAATGCTGCTTCCCCCTCAGAGGGAGGTAATTAAAGAGCAGGCCAATCAGTACATGTCAGAGACAGTCCCTGTTCCTATTACAATGGAATCCACTTGGTTAATGAACTGCCATGGGCTACATCTGTGCAGGGGTCTTAGGTTATCTCCATGCATATTCTCAAGTACACAATAAGGACATTTGCTCAACCGTGTTTGTAGCAGCCTTATTTGTAATAGCCAGAAGCTGGAAACAGCCCAGATGCCCATCAGTGGAGGAATGGATGCACAAATTGTGGTATATCTACACAATGGAATATTACTCAGCAATAAAAAACAAGGAAATCATGAAATTTGCAGGTAAATGGTGGGATCTGGAAAAGATCATCCTGAGTGAGCTATCCCAGAAGCAGAAAGATGCACACAGTATATACTCACTCATATAGACATATAATATAGGATAAATCTACTAAAACCTGTACACCTAAAGAAACTAATCAAGAGGGAGTACTCTTGCTAAAATGCTCAATTCCTATCCAGAAAGGCAAAGAGGCTGGACATCAGAAGAAGGAGAAAAGAGGGAACAAGTCAGGAGCCTGACACAGAGGACCTCTGAAAATCTCTGCCCCGCAGACTATCAATGTAGATGCTGAGACTTATGGGCAACCTTTGGGCAGAGTACAGGGAATTTTAGGAAAGAAGTGGGAAACAGTAAGATCTGGAGAGGACAGGAACTCCACAAGGAGAGCAACAGAACCAAAAATATCTGAGCACAGGGGTCTTTCCTGAGACTGATATTCCATCCAAGGACTATTCTTTATTTTTATTTTTATTTTTTTGCAAAGTTTATACATGCACACAAGGAGTACTATACCCAGAACTCACTTTCCAATACCAGGTCCTCTTACGATTCCAATCATATCTCCCAACTTAATGTTCTTTTTTTCTAATATACATTTTATGTTTGCTTATTTTAAACCCGCTCAGTTCAATTAGTATGTAAGATGGGGATGGTTCTCAGCTTTCCCAGCAGGTGAGAATTGCAATGAAATCATCTTCCTTACACCCACAGAAGCTGTATTCCTTCTGTACAAGTCTGCTGCAAGCAATGGAAGGTTCTATTTCACCTGGCGAAAACAAATATTATGTTATTTAAATGCTAATTGGTATTGACAAATGTAGTCCCTTTTTCTCGTTAAATTACTGTTGTTAAATATACATACACACACACATACACATACAAGTTTTATTTTACATTGGCCTATTTAAGAATAATGATGGACAGATGATGAAATGGAAACATTCAACCCCACTTAGATATGTCATTTGTAAGGAAGAATATAAAACTGAAAGGTGACATAAGAATTATTTTGTAGAAACTTATATTCTCTGGTTCTTATTAAGTACAACATAAAGCCAATACCTAAATTCCTGCCTCTTCCATTAACTTCATCACTTGGTTAGAATCCTTTCATGAATTTGATAGGGACTTGAGTGGGCCTAGGAAGAACCCTAAGCTCTTTATTTCAGACCGCAGAACCTGTCTCACTGAGATCTGGGTCACTAAGGGCAAACCTGCAATGTTCACAGTTTTCCCAGGAGACTCCATCCTGAGTTAAGGAACCTTCTGAGTTTACCATTTTTCTTTGGAGAAATTCTAGCGTTTTCTTATTCTCAGTTTTTGCATGAGCATACTAAACTCTTACCCTCTATTGTAGTTTGAATAAAAGTGCCTTATAGAAAGTGCCATTATTTGAAAGGATTAGGATATGTGGCCATGTTGGAGTAGGTGTGACCTTGTTGGAGGATGTGTGTCACCAGGGTAAAAGTTCAGGTTTCAGAAGCTCAAGCCAGGCTCATTCTTTCTTCCTGATGCCTACCCATCTACATGTAGAATTGTTGGGTCCTGCTCCAATAGCATTTCTCTCTGCACACTGCCATGCTTCTCACCATGATGAAGGTGGACTAAACCTAAACCTGTAAACCAGTCTTAATTAAATGTTTTATTTATTAAACTTTTCACGTTCATGGTCTGCCTTCACATCAACAGAAACCCTTACTAAGACAGAAGTTGGTACCAGGGACTGAGGTGTTACTCTGATAGGCCAGACCATGTTTTTGTTGGTTGGTATACTTTGTTACTTGTTTGTTCGGAGAAATATGGAACATTTTGGGACTTTGGAGTGGCCATCCTAGTAGGAGAAGAAAAGACAGTGGTGCTGAGGTGAGTTGGATTGTGGGACCTGGCTCAAGAGATTTCAGAAGAGAAGAGTATTAGTATGTGGCCTAGAGACTGTTCTTGTGATATTTCAGTGAAGAATATGGCTGCTTTCTGCTCTTGTCCAAAAAATATGCCTGAGATAAATTGAAGAATTTTTAGATTAACAGCATTGGCAAAGGAGATTTCCAGACAGCCTAGTATTTACTGTGTTTGGTTATCATTGGCCACATTTATGCAGATCTATAATGGAAAAAAAATCAGAACAAGGAAAAATCCAAAATATACACTTTGAGGAAAGGAGTACCAAGAATAAAGGGGAGTATGACCCCCGGGTAATACCCCACCTAGCTAAGCCTACAACATGTGAAAAGAAATTAAAGTTTACTGTCTGACATTATGGTATATACCTCTAATCTCAGCACTAAGGAGGCCGAGGAATGTCAGTCTCCCAGTTGAAGTTGATGGGGTCTCTCTGCTAACTGAGTCTGAGAATAGCCACTCTGGGGCAATGAAGGAAACAATCAAAATCAGAAAGGTGATGAAAAAACATTTTTGAACAAGGGGCCGTGTTTCAGCCTCAGCAAACAGCAAAAGTTGGCAGCTTCAGCCATGTTTTCCTGTCTTTAGAGTCAAAGTTACAAGAAAGATATGGAATCTCCATCCTTAACTGAAAATCTGTTTAGGCCAAGCATATGTCAGTGGTGTCCCTGCATGGAGACCCAGAGGGTCCATTGTGTAAAGCTATGAAAGTGAAGCCTGGAGACCCCAGATCTTGAAATCTGGGGAGCTGTGGAATATCTGCCAAGAAAAGATGAGTGTGGAGCCAGCCCAGGAGAGAAAACAGTGTTGTAGTCAACAAAGCTGGAAGTAATTGTGTATCTGAATAGCACATGAAGATACCAATGGGAGTTTGCCCTGCTGGTTTTCAGTCTTGCTTTGATTCTGTATTTCCTTCTGTGCTCCCTTTCTTCTCTTTTAGAAAGATAATGTATATTCTGTTCCACTGTATGTTGGAAATATTTGATGTACTCTTTGATTTTGATTTTACAAAGGGTTACAGTTGAAAGAGATTGCCATGCATATGGCAGACTTTGAACTGTGGACTTTCAAAGCTGTTGAGACTATGGTAGACTATGCGGATGTGTCACATTGAACTAAGTACAGTGTGCTTTATGATGTCGTTACAGCCTATGGGGTCAGGGAGTGAAAGGTAATAGTTTGAATGAAAATGGCCCTATAGGCTCATGGGAAGTGGCACTGTTTGAAAGCATTGGAATTTGGGGCGCTGTTGGAATACATGTACTCTTGTTGGAGAAAGTGTGTCTGTCACTCACTTGAGCTTTGATGCTTCAGGAACTCATCAGGCCCACTCTTTCTTGCCATTGTCTGTCAATCCACATGTAGAATTCTTGGATTCTTCTCCAGCAAAATATCTGCCTCTTTGCTGACATACTTCCCACCGTGATGATAATGGACATATCTCTAAACCAGTAAGCCAGCCCCAATTAAACATCACTTATAAGAGTTTTTATTGCTATGGTGTTGCTTCACAGTAGTGGAAAACTTGCTAAGACACCCTTGTAACTACTTGACTTTTAAAAAGTGTTAATGCTCTGTTGATAGTGTCCTTTGCTTTGCAGAAGCTTTTCGATCTCATGAGATCCTATTTATTAATTGTAGATTTTAGAGCCTGAGCTGTTGGTGTTCTGTTCAGGAAATTGTCTCCTATGCCAATAAGTTTGAGGCTCTTCTCTCCACGCCCTTTTTTTCCAAACAGATTTAGTGTGTGTGGTTTTATGTTGAGATCTTTAATCCACTTGGACTTTAATTTTGTTCAGGGTGATAGATATGGGTCTGTTTGCATTTTTTTATATGTGGACTCCCAGAAGACCAGCATCATTTATTGAAGATGGTATCATTTTCTATTGTATGGTTTTGGTTTTTTTGTCAAAAATCCGGTGTTCGTAGGTATGTGCATTTATTTATGTGTCTTCAATTCAAGCTCATTGATCCACCAGGAGATCAAGAAAGCTAAAGGATTGGAACCCAGGAGGTCCTGCAGAGACTGATGCACCAGCTGAGGTCCATGCCTGGAGAGAACCTAGAACCCCCTGCTCAGATGTAGCCTATATAGGCAGTCAGCTCAGTCTCCATGTGGATCTCCAAGTGAGGGGAGCAAGGGATGCTTCTTTCATGAACTCAGTTGACTGCTTTTTGATCACTCGCCCCTGGTGATGCAGCCTTGCCAGGCCACGGAGGAAGAGGTTCCAGGCAGTCCAGATGAGACTTAGCAAACTATGGGCAGATGGCAATGGTAGAGAACTCCCCCTTTCAGTGGACTAGGGGAAGAAGATAAGGGGAAATTGGGAGGCAAGGTAGAACTGGGGGAAGTTGAAGGAGGGGGCATCAATCAGGATATATAATGAATAAATTATGAAAAAAAATTAAAATTAAACATACAAACAATAAAGTGTTAAATGTCTGTCTTTTTTTCCTTACTAAACTCTGATGGACACCATCTCTGGGAGACAACTATAGTTACAGGTGCAAGCAAGAGTAGGAAACAGACAGGGATTCTTAAACTGTAAGACAAGGCAATTCTTGTTTTAGAAGAATGGCTTACACTTTACAATTTTCCTGTGATTATGTGTTAAATATCATTTTATGTACCACATCAATAAAATAGGTAAGTTAATTTTAGAAGAAAAGAAACTAATGTGAGCTCATGTTTCTGGCATGACAGTTAAACTTAAAAAAAACACATTGGGTAATATAGGATAAACCTACTGAAATCTGTACATCTAAAGAAACTAATCAAGAGAGAACACCCTGACTAAAATGCTCAATCCCCATTCCGAAAGGCAAAGAGGAAGGACATCAGAAGAAGAAGAAAACAGGAAACAAGCTAGGAACTTGCCACAGAGGGCCTCTGAAAGGCTTTGCCCTGCAGACTATCAAAGCAGATGCTGAGACTTATGGCCAATCGTTGGGCAGAGTGCATGAAATCTTATGAAAGAAGTGGGAAATAGTAAGATCTGGAGAGGACAGGAACTCCACAAGGAGATCAACAGAACCAGAAATTTGAACACAGGGGTCTTCCCAGAGACTCATACTCCAACCAAGTACCATGCATGGAGATAACCTAGAAGTCCTGCACAGATGTAGCCCATGGCAGTTCATTGTCCAAGTGGGTTCTATAGTAGTGGGAAGAGAGATTGCCTCTGACATTATCTGATTGGCCTACTCTTTAATTACCTCCCCTTGAGCAGGGAGCAGCCTTACCAGGCCACAGAAGATGACAATGTAGCCACTCCTAATGAGATCTGATAGACTAAGATCAGAAGGAAGGAGAGGAGGACCTCCCCTATCAGTGGACTTGGGGAGGAGCATGAGTGAAGAAGGGGGTGGGAGGGTGGGATCAGGAGGGAAGGAGGGAGGGGCTTATGGGGGGATACAAAGTGAATGAAGTGTAATTAATAAAAATTTTTTTAAAAAAGAATTGAAACCCTGTCCTCTGGAAGAGCAACCAGAGCTCTTAACCACTGAGCCATCTCTCCAACCTGTCATGCCATTTTTTTTCATTGCACCATGCATGTCATTTTGTTTTACCTATAATAGTGCATGCACTAATATTTATGTTGCTAATTAGAGCACATGCATTGAAGCACAGCTAGTCAGTGTAAAACTATTGTGTAATGTTTTATTCTCTGGGTCTTCTAATTTGTTTTCTATTGATACCCACTGCTGCTATTTATGGATGTATCAGCAATGGGAATAAAAGTTGATGTTACCACTCCCCCCCAAAAAAAACTAAACTAAACAAAAGAAACCACTTGTCTAAAATAGCAAGGCTAATGTTAAGCACAAAGATGTGCAGCTATTCAGTTTCTATCTGGAATTTTTTTTTTCTTTTCTGAAGTTCAAAAACAGCAATGAAAACAGTAATATATATATATATATATATATATATATATATATATATATATATAATAAGCTGCCATTCTCATACCTAAATTAGTTTCTAATTCAGTCTCTAATTGAACTTAATTGTTTTCAATTTTCCTCTCAGTTCAAGCATATTTGTGTGACCATTATTTTTCCATAAATATGCATAAATACCCAAAGCCATGCAGAATTATTTTTCATCACACAATCATTATATTAATTTGTGCCTTATAAATTACCAACAATAAAACATATTGTCTGACAAGGAATTCTTTCATTGATACTGTTCTCAATTAGCCAGATTTATGCTATTTACTACTTACATTAGTATTTAGAAAATAAAACCATGATTAAAACTAATACAACACTTTTGTCATGTAAACATAACTACAATATGTAAATTAACATTTCTTAAAATATACAAGGGAATCACGACATAATATAGAATACTTTGAGGTTCTTGATAAAATTGCAAACTATTAGTCTCAAAACTATCTCTGATATATTTAAATGTCAGAAAATTGGCTTTTATGAGAAGGTTCTTTTTTTTGTATAGTTTCCACACCAATATACATTTAAGTTGGGCCCCATTGATGTAGAGAAACAGAATCAATTCACTGACTTAAAACTGTATCTCATTTAAAAGTATGTTATATAATGTTTGAAAATGTCAAAGTTCTTTTGTCAGTTTAAATAATAAAATAATGATATGCAGTAAAGGTTTTGTAACTGTAATAGTTTACATTAAAATACTAAAGTTCAATGTGTCCATTTACCCACAAAACTATATTAGAAAATTTCAAGATAGAAAATAAAACAGACTGATGCAGAAAACTATTTCCTTAAATGGAACACAAAAAATGAGGAGATATCTCAGTGGTTAAGAGTGGGAGAGGGGCGTAGAAGGAGATGATGGAGGGAGGATAGGATTGGGAGGGGCTAAGTGAGGGGGCTACAGCTGGGATAAAAAAGTGAATAAGCTGTAATTAATATAAAAATAAAAATTTAATTAAAAAAAGAGTGCTTGCAGTACATCAAGGATAGCCAGAGCTCATACCTCAGAATTAACTTCATATTTTGGATGTTTCTCAAGTACCTGTAATTCCATCTCTGAAGGTTATGTTGCTCCCTTCCAGCTTCTATTTGAGCATCCCATGTGTGCCTACACACATGTACTCATATACTCACGCAGATGGACACAGAGACAGACAGACAAAGAAATACATATACATATATATACATATATATATATACATATATATATATATATATATACAAATGCGTGCACGCACACACACACACACACACACACACACACACACACATACACACACATTGCCCTGATACTCACGAGCAATTGGGTAACATATTCTCAAAGAAGGGGGAGATAGAAAGACCTGGAAGGGACAGAAACTCCAGAGCAGACCAACAGAGCTAACAAACAGGTGCCCATGGGGACCTGCAGAAACTGATGTACCAACCAAGGACCATGCATGCAGAGGACCTAGACCCCAGCTGGGATGTAGCCAATAGGCAGGTCAGTCTTCAAGTTGGTGCCCTAGTAAGGGGAACAGGGGCTGTCTCTGACATGGACTCTGCTGCCTACTCTTTGATCACATCCTCCTAATTGGGGGGGGGGGGGGGGGCAATTGCCAGGGCACAGAGGAAGAAGATGCAGGTAGTACTGATGAGACTTGATAGGCTGGGGTCAGATAGTAGGGGTGGAGGGCTCCCCCTTTCTGAGAAATAAGGGAAGGAAGCAGGGGAAAAGAGGGAGGAAGGGTGGGACTGGGAGGAGACAAGGGATGGAGCTACAATTGAGATATAAATTGAATAAATTATAAAAAAATAAATTTAAATATAAACAGCTATGATGGGATTGTCAATAATATTTTAATTGATTTTTCTAATTTTCTAAAGTTATCATATTTTATTCTTATACCCATGTTAAGCATTATGAAAGATAATTATGAGTACAGGAAAATAATATAGCATTCTTATGAGAGGAGCCAGAACTCACCTAAAAAATAATTTTCGTGTTTGAAAAAGAGTATGTATTTTCAAAATTGTAATGTTGCTATAAACACATTTTTTTCATTCCTTGGTTTCAGTATCATGAGATTCGTTCTCTCATTAAAGTTTAGATTCTAATTAAGAAGAAAAGCCAGAGCTGAGAAAGTTAGAAAACAAACACGAATTTATGAATTATTTTATAAAGTAAAAATAAATCTACCATGTAATGGTTGCTGATTAAGCAAACATATTTGAAACACAGCACAAAATATTGTACTTGTACTCAGAGAACAGACCTTCATTCAGGGTTATAAACCTGCTTGCTGTAATCCCACAGTGTGTCATCATTTTTATCAATGTCAGGAACATCTATTTTGTAAGGTCATAAAAAAAGTCTCTCTTTCATTAAAACAAACACACAAACACACATATACATTGTGAAATGAATGTACACTTCAAAGAATTTTCATCATCTCAACTTACATCACCTAATGCTAGAGCTAAGGATGACAGCAGATGGGTGTGGCCTACCAAGGCAAAATTTACATAAGATTGCTAATTTAATTTTAATTATGCATCTTATATAATATGTATTATTATATATAATTACAATTTTATATCTTATATAAGCTTATATAATCGTGTATCTTATATAATATTTTAATTAATGAATCTTAATTAAGAAACCATCAACTACTGAACTAAGCCTTGGTTTGACTTACAGTAATAACCTCACTCTACCTCATCTATAATTCATATAAAGTTTTGATTTGTTTCATGTTGATGCCTTTAGGAATGATCATGGGTAAACTGTCAAATTAAATTTTCAACACTATTTAGACATTCCATTTACCAGGGGTATTGAAGCCCAACATAAAACAAGATGTATTTCTTTCGAAATTCATTTTCTATTACACAGAACTAAATAAAGACAACAAATAAAACTCTAATTTCTCCATAATTTAATAACTTTGGTCAGAGTCCTCTCTCTAATTGTTTGCCTTTTACTTAATTTTACTTAATGTACATTCACGTATTATGCTTCTCCTTTTAAAATAATATTTTTATTGATGCTTTAAGAAGTCTTTTTAGGGGATTTTGGTCACATTCACACCAATTCCTTCCTAATTTCTCTCAGATACCACCTCAAATTATCTTGCTGTGTCTTTTAGGGCCTACAAGTTCTGTCACTGAACTGAATCTGTAGCTTATTGACTGAGCTTGACTGACTGGAACAGCAGCTCCAGGGACTCCTTCAAGCTATGCCACATTCTTGTTGAGATTGCAGGCTCTGTTGTAGATGGCATGCTGTGGATTGAACTCAGGTCCCCATGGCTGATTGATAAACATTTAGTGATTCAGCCAATTCTGAATTCCTAGCCTTTTCTTTTTTATATTGTCTTAACATGAACACAGACATTTGAAAATTAATATTTTTAATAATTTCAGATATAATCATCTCATTATAATTCCTGAAAGCTAATCTAAATATAGATTTAAAAATAGGAATGTATAATTTATTCTAAAGAGATTATGACCATTGTCAGGTGTGAAGTTCCAAAGGATATCTCGGCATCATCAGCGGTGTAGTGAATTGAGTTCTTTCCTGCCTTTTTCCCACCTCCTTTTTCCTGTATACTTCCATGTCAGTCTTCTCTTTCTATCTTGATCAAATTGAGTGGGAGGTAAAGGCTAATGATCTCTTGCTATACAATGTCATTGTTGATTCCTTCTAATGTTTCTGTTGGATTTTGAAACACTAGACGTATTTCAGACTAGTCACAGGAGAGAGGCCTCCCTCACGTTCCCAGGGAAGGCTGGGATGACAACTGTATATCCCAATGACCTCCTTTCTGACAGATTTCATACAACTAAATATCACTGAGGATTGTCTAAAGTCTTCACAGCATCTGAAAAGGGTTCCTTCAATATCATTGAATCTAACCGGCTAGAACATGATACTTGATAAAACTTAAATATAACTCTTATCAAAAAAAGAAAAAACTATCTGTTGCTCTATAGTACAGCTTGAGATCAGGGATGGAGATACCTCCAGAAGATCTTTTATTGTAGAGGATTGTTTTAGCAATTCTCGGTTTCTTGTTATTCCATACAAAGTTGAGAATTTTTCTTTCCAGGTCTGTAAAGAATTGTGTTGGCAATTTGATGGGAATTGCATTAAATCTGTAGATTGCTTTTGGTAAGATGGCCATTTTTACTATGTTAATCCTGCCAAGCCATGAGCATGGGAGATCTTTCCATCTTCTCATATCTTCTTCTAATTCTTTCTTCAGAGACTTGAAATTTTTTTCATACAAGTCTTTGACTTCCTTGGTTAGGGTTACACCAAGGTACTTAATGTCATTTGTGGCTATTGTGAATGGTGTTGTTTCTCTAATTTCTTTCTCAGCCCTTTTGTCTTTTGTATACAGGAGTGCTGCTGATTTTTTTGAGTTACTTTTGTATCCGGCCACTTTGCTGAAGGTGTTTATCAGCTATAGGAGTTCCCTGGTAGAGTTTTTGGGGTCACTCAGGTATACTATCATATCATTTGCAAATAGTGATAATTTGACTTCTTCCTTTCCCATCTGTATCCCCTTGATCTCCTTCAATTGTCTTATTACTCTAGCAAGGACTTCCAGCACTATGTTGAAGAGATATGGAGACAATGGGCAGCCTTGTCTTGTCCCTGATTTCAGTGGGATTGCTTTAAGTTTCTCTTCATTCAGTTTGATGTTGGCTATAGGATTGCTGTATATCGCCTTTGTTTAGATATGTGCCTTGTATCCCTGATCTCTCCAGTACTTTAAACATGAATGGATGTTGGATTTTCTCAAATGCTTTTTCAGCATTAGGGAGATTATCATGTGGTTTTTTTTCTTTCAGTTTGTTAATATGATGGATCACATTGATGGATTTCCGTATATTGAACCACCCCTGCATACCTGGGATGAAGCCTACTTGGTCATAGTGGATAATATCTTTGATGTGTTCTTGGATTCAGTTTGCAAGTACTTTGTTGAGTATGTTTGCATCAATGTTCATAAGGGAGATTGGCCTGAAATTCTCTTTCTTTGTTGAGTCTTTGTGAGGTTTAGGTCCCAAGGTGACTGTGGCTTCATAGAATGAGTTTGGTAATATTCCTTCTGTTTCTATTTTGTGGAATAGTTTGAAGAGAATTGGAGTTATCTCTTCTTTGAAAGTATGGTAGAATTCTGCGCTGAAGCCATCTGGATCAATGGAACCGAACAGAAGACCCAGAAATAAACCCACACACTTATGGACACCTGAATTTTGACAAAGATGCCAAAACCATACAATGGAAAAAAGATAGCATCTTCAACAAATGGTGCTGGTCCAACTGGATGTCTACATGTAGAAAAATGAAAATAGATCCATACTTATCACCCTGCATAAAACTGAAGTCCAAGTGGATCAAAGACCTCAACATAAAACCAGACACATTAAATCAGCTAGAAAAAAAAGTGGGGAATACCCTAGAACTCATTGGTACAGGAGAAAACTTCCTGAACAGAACACCAACAGCACAGGCTCTAAGAGCAAAAATCAATAAATGGGACCTCATGAAATTGAAAAGCTTCTGTAAAGCAAAGGACACCGTCCTCAAAACAAAGCGACTGCCTACAGATTGGGAAAGAATCATCACCAACTCTTTATCTGACAGAGGACTCATATCCAGTATATATAAAGAACTAAAGAAGCTGAAAAGCAGCAAACCAAGTAATCCACTTAAAAAATGGGGAACAGAGCTAAACAGAGAATTCTTGACAGAGGAATATCAAATGGCAGAGAAGCACTTAAAGAAATGCTCAACCTCATTAGCCATTAGGGAAATGCAAATCAAAACAACCCTGATATTTCACCTTACACCCATCAGAATGGCCAAGATGAAAAACTCAAGGGACAACACATGCTGGAGAGGTTGTGGAGAAAGGGGAACCCTTCTCCACTGCTGGTGGGAATGTAAACTTGTACAACCACTCTGGAAATCAATCTGGCGCTTTCTCAGACAACTAGGAATAGCGCTTCCTCAAGATCCAGCCATACCACTCCTAGGCATATACCCAAAAGAGGCTCAAGTACACAAAAAGGACATTTGCTCAACCATGTTTGTAGCCGCTTTATTTGTAATAGCCAGGAGCTGGAAACAGCCCAGATGCCCCTCAACTGAAGAATGGATGCAGAAACTGTGGTACATCTATACAATGGAGTATTACTCAGCAATGAAAAATAAGGAAATCATGAAATTTGCAGGTAAATGGTGGGACCTGGAAAGGATCATCCTGAGTGAGTTGTCCCAGAAGCAAAAAGAGAGATATGGTATATACTCACTCATATCAACATACAACATAGAATAAACTCACTAAAATCTGTACATCTAAACAAACTAAGCAAAAGAGAGGACCCTAACTAAAATGTTCAATCCACATCCTGAAAGGCAAAGAGGATGGACATCAGAAGAAAAAGAAAACAGGAAACAACCTAGGAACCTGCTACAGAGAGCCTCTTAAAGCCAGAAGAAAACAGGAAACAACATAGGAACCTGCCACAGAGGGCCTCTGAAAGCCAGAAGAAGTAAACAGGAAACAAACTGGGAACCTACCACAGAGGGCCTCTGAAAGCCTCTGCCCTGCAGACTATCAAAGCAGATGCTGAGCCTCATGGCCAATTGTCGGGCAGAGTAAATGGAATTTTATGTAAAAAGTGGGAAATAGTAAGAGCTGGAGAGGACAGGAACTGCACAAGGAGAGCAACAGAACAAGAAAATTTGAACACAGGGAACTTCCCAGAGACTCATACTCCAACCAAGGACTATCTGTGGAGATAACCTAAAACCCTGACAATGCAGCCACTTCTGATGAGAACTGATAGACTAAGATCAGAAAGAAGGAGAGGAGGACATCCCCTATCAGTGGACTTGGGGAGGGGCATGCATGTAGAAAGGGGGGAGGGTGGGACCGGGAGGGGAGGAGGGAGGGGCTTATGGGGGATACAAAATGAATTAAATGTAATTAATAAAAGTTTTAAAAAAAGAAAAAAAAGAAAAAACTATCATCCTCCATTCTGATTGTCAGTTTATAAAGAAGTTCGAGAGCTCTTGTCTCACAGTAGCAAGGTTTTCGTTACCTATATTCTCTACATAGATTGTCTTTCCTTAATTGCATCTACAGTTGTTCATGCCATTAACATTTACATTCATGACAGAAATAGAATGGGGAGAAAATACCTGTTCTTTTTATAACTAAGGTGCCAATTATAAGCACAAGATTTTTGTTTACTGAGCCTATAAGGCAGTCAAAGTATAGAAAACTAACAGTCACATAAAGGTTTTGGGTGAGGTCTTACATATAAATAATTGTATAAAATATATTTAATATAGCAAACATTCTTGTAGGGTTTCATGACATTTTCTCTTTGCATTTTCTAAAGCTCATAATTGAAACTTACCAGATAAAAAAAGAATTTGAGACAATAATTACATAAAAAGAGATTGAGACATTTTATATTTTACCCATAAGTTCTATTATTTTAACATCAGAACAAAAAAAACAGAGCTTTAGAAATACAATTATTTTCCAAAAATTTAAAACTAAAAGCATTCTTTGTAAATTGGATAAAGTGATTGGTATAATCTAAAGATTATACCCCAGAGGCCTACATATAAAGACCTTGTCCCAAGGATGGCACTGCTGAGCCTCGTTCATAAGTTACAGTAATTTGCTGTGTTCCACATTATAAATATGGTATGTTGCTCTCTTCAGAAATCCAAAGAAAGTTGGGTCATTGGATTAGGGCTGTGATCCCAAATAACCTTTTAAATGTCTTCATGTAGGCATAGGCAGGCGACCAGCACAATGATGAATGAAGGTTTGTATTCAATCCACTTTTTTCCCACAGTTTTTACTTACCTTTTCCAAGAATATTATGTTATTTTACTCTTCTATCATGATAAGTTTAAGCAAAAAACAATAAAATCATAGACTATAATTTAAGCAATGTAGTTTGAACAGAATGAACATAGTCAAAATATAGCACATTTTTATTATACATGCACTTCATACTTTTCAACTTGAATTGTGACATAAACACCTGAATTAAATGTCAGGCAATTCAAAGGTTTCAAATCCCACAATTAGGTTATTATAAACCTGAGTTCTTACCATGCTTCACTAGTAATTCAAACAAGAGAAGGGGCTGGATATTTCTCGGTGTTTGTCTAGCATGCATGAAGCCCAGGGTCCTTCCCCAGGCAGTTATGAGCCTGGGCTACTTGAGGTAATACTTTAAAATAATTGCGGTAAGGACCGTAATATTAATTTAAAGGTACAAGAATATGCTTTAAAGGTGTCGGAGCCTTTCTTTCATACCATACTCGTTATGACATGAGGAGGTTTCTCAAAAAGATGTCTCTGATTCCAACAAACAAACATGGAATTTAGATCATTAACCATCTCCATTTCACACTTATTTATTATATGTTGTGTCTCTGTTATTTTCCAGGGAAACATTCTCTTTAACCATAGATACTACCCACATTTACCAATTTTAATCTTCTTGGCCACAAGGAGTACCTTTTCTTTTATTATTTCCATCTAAGTTGTGGGCTGCTGTTATTGGACACATCTGGAGATCATATGCTCCATGATTATTTCCACACCTGAGGCGCTAACCAAGTAAAAGCAATCAACAAATGACATGACAGGAAATAGTTTAACATATGTGTGCTTTAAATCAGATTATTTACACACTCAAATTTTAATACTGAGCACAGTATTTAATAAATATGTGTTGACTTATTATTAAAGTGAAAACATACTGTGATAAGAAGAAAATTATTTTCAAGCTACTTTGCTAACAGAAACCTCGTATTTAAAAATCAATATTTTCAATATAATTTTAGAAACTCATGGTCCTTAATTGGATTTTCCCTATTTTATATATTGCTAATTAATATTTATAAAGACCAAAATATTTTATAACTGAGAATAAACCTAACAAGCTTATAACAAATAATTTTTAAAAATCATATATTTCAACCAAGAACAGCCTAGCCATAGCAGTAGTAAAAGTTATTGGTTCTTTAGAAATGTAACGTAATTAGGCATTAACTAACATGAGAAGTGGTTCAAGGAGTCAATACCAACATTCAGCTTATTTTTCAAAATTTTCTTTGTTGTTCTCACTTCCAGTTATTTTGCTTCTATAAAAACTAAATTATTACAGTTGCAGACACGCTACAATATACATATTTAATCATGTATGATATTAAGATTATTTGTGTCATCACAGATAAACTGCTGTATTTATTGCTCTTAACTGTTCTGCATTTTTAATATTTTTCCTTTACAAAAACTGAGAGTAATAAATTCTTGGATAAGTAAATGATCCTATTACGAAAAGACTGAATATCTACTCTGGGTTTACATACAGAATAATATGCCATTATTTTATGAAGACTGAAAATATTTTTACTATTTTTGGTATATTTTACTGTGGTATAAGTAAAATATAAAAATAATTACTTATTGTTTTCATCTCTTGGAAGTAATTAAAAGTATCAAGTTACTGTTATAAAACATGTAAATTATGTAAAATTTTAAAGCCTCAAAATAGTACCTATTTTATTCTTCTCTATAAGATGTGAAAACAACCTGGATAAAATTAGGAAGCACATTTTTAGTTTAATAATTAATTTTTTATTATTGTTCAATATTTAACAGAATATACAATTTTTGAGGGTTAAAGCTTGCCTGTATACTTATATGTGAAAATAGGCACAGTATTACCTTTGACTAATTTGATCTTTTGTCATCAAAATTCATGTGAGCTGGTATAGCATATCATATTACTAAATACTATCAAACATACTTTGGAAATTTATTTTGAGTTGTGTAAACAAGATCTAGCTGAAAGGGCAAGACAGGGGTTTTTTGTTTGTTTTATGTTTTATTTGTTTGTTTTTAAGTTCTTTTAAATTTTTATTCTTCTCTTATATATTATAACCCATCCACAGTTTTCACTTCTCTACTGCTTCCATTTCTTTCCCACACACATCCTTCTACCCCAGACCATCTCCTCTTAATTTCTTCAACAAAGATCAGGCCTCCCAGGTATATCTACTGAATATACCAGAACAAGATAGAGTAAGACTAGACAAACACTGTCATATCATTGCTGAACTAGGCATCCAATAGGAGGAAATGGATTCCAAGAGCAACCAAGAGTCAGAGACAACCTCCACTTCCCTGTTGAGAAGTGTCCCAGAAGAACACCAAACTATAAAACCATAACATATATGCAAAGAGCCTAACTCAGGCACATACAGGCTCTCTGATTGTCACTTCATATTCTGTGAGTCACTATGAGCCCTGCTTAGTTGATTCTATAGTCTTCGTTCTTAGACCTATAATCCCTAATGAAATAGAAGCAATAACTAAAAGTCTCCCAACCAAAACACACCAGAGCCAGGTGGTTTTAGCTCAGAATTCTACCAGACTTTCAGAGAAAAACTAATGTCAATACTCCTCAAATTATTTCACAAAACAGAAACAAAAAGAACATTTCTGAATGCATTTTATACAACCATAGACACCCTGATACATAAATCGCACAAAGATACAACAAAGGTAGAGAAATCCAGACCAATTTCCTTCATGAACAGTGATGCAAAAGTGCTAGGAAAAATACAAGCTAAATCCAAGAACACACCCAAATCATCATACACCATGATTAAGCATCATTATCATCCCAGAGGTGAAGGGATGATAAAACATATGAAAACCATCAGTGTAATCCACCATGTCAACAACTTGAAAGAAAAAATAATCTCATTAGATTCATTAAAAAAAATGATGGTATAATCCAACATCCTTCCATGATAAAAAAACTTGGAGAGGTCAGGGTTACAGGGGACAGAGTCAAACATAATAAGGGCAGTTAGAGCAATTCCCCATCAAAGTAAAACAAAACAACTGAAGCAATTCTAGTATAATCGGAAACAAGACAAGGCTGTCCACTCTGTCCATATCTATTCAATACTGTAGGCAGAGCAATATGATAACTGAAAGAGATCAAGAATGTAAAAATTGCAAAGGAAGAAGACAAATATCATTATCTGCAAATGATATAATAGTATACATAGCAATTCTAAATTTTCTACCAGGGAAATGCTACGGTTGGTAAACACCCACAGCACCGTGGCTGGATACAATAACTCAAAAAAAAAAAAAAAAGTATGGTGGCTCTTTTATATACAAAGGACAGAAAGACTGATATAAAATAAGGGAAATAATAACTTCAGGTTACTCTAATCAGGAAAGTGAAATACTTGTATGACAAGAACTTCAAGTTTTTGAAGAAAGAAATAGAAGAAGATTTCAGAAAATGAAAAAATCTCTCCTAGTCATGGATTAACATAGGAAAAATGGCCATTCTACCAAAAGATTCTACAGATTCAACTCAATCTCCATCAAAATTCCAACAAAATTCCAACATAATTCCTTAAAGGACATGTGAAAAATATAAACAAAAAACCCCAAGATAGCTAAAAGAATCCTATACAATAAAAATCGTCCAGAGATATCACCATTCTCAATTTCATGTTGTCCTACAGATCTATAGTAATAAAACTATATAATATTGGCATAAAAACAGAAAGGTTGATCAATGGAATGTAAATGGATGTTTGAATGTGGAAGAATGCAAATCAATCCATATCTATCACCTTACACAAAACTCAAGTCCAAGTGGATCAAAGCCCTCAAAATAAAACCAGATACACTGAACCTGCTACAAGAGAAAGTGGGGAAAAACCTTGAATGCATTGGCATTCAAGATAATTTCCTGAACACTACATCAATAGCACATCCTCTAATATTTACAATTAATAAATGGGACCTCATTAAACTGAAAAGCTTCTGTAAGGCAAAGTACGTTTATCAGTAAGACAAAATTGGCAGCCTACAGAATGGGAAAATTTTTTATGATTATTTCTTTACTATTATTTTTTAATTAATTTATTTTCATTAATTATAGATTATTCTCTTTGTAGTTCAACAGTAGCCCCTTCCCCTCTTAATCCCACCTTTCCTCCTTGTTCATCACCCATGCCCCTCCCCAAAACCCACTGAAAAGGAAGGTCCTCCTCCCCTTCCATCTGATCCTAATCTATCAGGTCTCATCAGGACTGGTTGCACTAACACAGGGCAAATATCCAAAATATATAAAGAACTGAAGAAATCAGACATCAACAAACCAAATAATCCCATTTAAAAATGAAGTACAGATCTAAACAAAATTCTCAATAGAAGAGTCTCAAATAGCAGAGAAACAAATAAATTTTCCATATCCTTAGTCATTAGGGAAAGGAAGATCAAAAGATCGAAACTACTATGAGATTCCATCTAACACCTGTCAGAATGTCTAAAACACACACAAATACACACGCACGTACACAGAGAGAGAGAAGACATCTCGTGCTTGTGAGGATGTAGAACAAGAGGAAGACTTCTCCATTGCTGGTGGGAGTGCAAACTTGTACAGCCACTATGGGAATTAATATGGTGATAATCATGCTACAATCCACATTCCAAAAGAAACTATATAACAAGAGGAGGGGCTCAATGGAGGATGCATGAATCTCCCTGGGCAAGGAAAACGGAATAGATTTTACAGGAGGTCTGGGATCAAGAGGGATTAGTCAATGATGGGGGAGGACTGGAGGGAGAAAACACTGGGAGAGAGGACTGGAAGTAGGGCTCATTGAGGAAACACTGTGGAAACCCTGTGCAATGGAAACTCCCTGGAATATATGAGAGTGGCTCTGTAGAACACTCCTAGTAGTGGGGGATATGGAAACTGAACACTCCATCTTCTGTAACCAGGCCAGGCTTCCAGTAGTGGAACTGGGACATTAAGTAACTCACAAAACCTTAGACCTACAATTTGTCCCACCTGGAAGATATGCTGTGGTTAAGGTGGCACAGAACATGTGGTGGTAGCCAACTGAAGACGGGTCCAACTTGATGTTTATGCTAAGAGAAGATCAGACCTAGAACTGCCTGGAAGACCAAGAACCAGAAGCTGAATAGTCTGGAGACCTAGGACAGAACCAAACATGACTGCCAAAAAAAAAAAATCACTAAAATGATTCCTAACATAGACTGGAGCCTAGTATAATGCTCAAGTAATGGTTTCATCCAGCAACTGAAGGAATAAGATGCAGAGAACCACAGCCAAACACGAGGAGGAACTCTGAGAACCCTACAAAAGAGGGTGAGCAAAGACAGGAGGAGCTAGAGGGGTAAATAATACCACAAAAACAGAAATGTTGGCTCAATACAACTTTAGATAAATTCTATGTTGTCCCTTTGTACTTAATGTGATTGATGCATGGAAAAAGAAAAACAAAAGTACCTAGCACATACTCCATGAAAGACAATCAAGCTCTAGCCTAGACATAGCAGAGTATATGCTTATTATTTTCATCATGTGAGGTGTGTGTGAGAGAAAGAGACAGAGACAGAGGCAGAAAGAAAGAGAAGAAGCTAGAGTTCATTACCCCATGATTTCCCTAGTCATACTCAATCTTATATATCTTACATTTTGGAGGTAGTGTCTTTTCTTGGTCCTGGAGTTTGCTTATTTGGATAGAGTGGCTGCATGGCGAGCTCAGAGTTCCCTCTTCTTCTGCCCCCAGCACTGGGATCACAGGCTTTGTTTCGCCATTGTGCCTTTTATTGCGGATGGTAGAGATTAGCTTCAGTTAGCTTTTCTATTGCTGTGATAAAATACCATAACTGCAAACAAGTTAGGGAGGAAAGGTTTTATTTCCCTTGATGGCTTGTAAGTCCACCATGAAAGGAAGTCAGGGTAGGAGCATAAGCAGGAACTGGAGCAGAAGCCATGGAGGGGTACAGTTTTTCACTTCTTGTTCTGGAATTACTCAGCTTGCTTTCTTATCTGACTCAGCACCACCTACTCAGGGATGGCACTGCCCACACTGAACTGGCCCCTCCTACATAAATCATCAATTAAGAAAATTAATCAGAGGCTTGGTCGCCCACAGGGCAGTCTGGTGTGAGAATTTAAATGAGTTTCAGTCTTCTCAAATGAATCCGGCTTGTGTCACAATCACAGAGTGCCAAATTCAGGTCCTCAAGCATTTTATCCACTGAGCCAGTTCTAAGGCCCAAGAATATTTTTTTAAAAAAAAAAACTTAAAGATTACAGTGAAACTTATTGACACCACACTGAAGAGCATGAGGATCATGAATTAGTATATGACTTGCATAAATTATCATATATATTTATACAAATATGCATTCTCTAAAAGTACATATCCATAAACATAAATCTAGATATGCACACATTTAGCCAATAATGTTATGTTATCACAAAAATAACAGGCAGGTTCCTTTAACATAGGATCATTGTTTTGACGAAAGAATGGTCTTGTCTAGAGCACGAATTCTGTTGCTCATTCCCTCATCCATAATAGCTTCAAATATATTATTGCATCTACTGACCCTAAGTATAGCTAAGCCTCAGAGGACTAATAAGTTGGTTGTTTTATCTTCAGTGCCATCTGTCAGACAGTAGAGTCTCTTAGCTTCAAAGACCAGCTGATTTGTGGCTCGTTACCTGACTTTCAGCAGAGGCTATAAATAGTGATTTTCTGTCCTCCATGGCCCGTGGTGTTGCCATATGTTGGTGCTCTTACAGAGGCCAAAATCCTTGCAGTGCCACCATTGTTTATCAACACCTAAATGGCCTAGATGAGACTGAAGCAACAGGAACCTGCAGCCACAGAGTGGCTTTTCAGGGCAATTCATTTTCAATGTAACTTCCTTCTTCCTATAAATGTCATTTATTTTAGGAAACAGTGAAAACACCCAATGCTAGTTGACTAATTAGACACCTGCTTTCCATTTCTATCAGTAAAATACAAAAGTGTAGAGGTAACCAGCCATGAGTGACTCAGCTTCCAGTGCAGAGATAAATTCTCATTACTGAAGTCTATCCTGGCAGTTGATCCCTCTCACCAATCATTGTTTTCGCCATTGCTAAGTGACAAGACCCCAATCAATGAGATGAAAGAGGTGGCCTTCTGAATGCTTCTGGAAAGGTTTCCAGACACATGAAAATACACACACACACTGAAAGATACAGTTTATTTTCCTACAATGAGTGCTATACATTTATAGTGCCAGCAAATCATGCCTGAAGCTGTGACAGGAATTTTAGTACTTCAGGAAGAAGCTGGCTTGGCATTCACTAGGAATGGCATACAGATCTTAGATCTGCGATAAAAGTGTTCAGCTATCAAATCAATCACTTTGGACTGGCATGCAGCTCAGGTAGAACACTGTTCTAGCATTTCTGAAGACACCGATATGAAGGTCCTCAGGGGAAAATAAAACACAGTAAGATTAACCAGGAGAAGAAAAAAAAAAAGGAAGAAGAGGAACAGGCAGAAGAAATAAGAAAAGAAGAAGAAGGGGAGAGGAAAACAAAGAGAGGGGAAAGAAACACTTTACCTCAAGATTTTTTGAAGGAAAATAAACTTCCCTTACCTGATAAGTCCCAGGCATTTTGTTAATTGGTGCCTATTTCATCTTCTTTTCTTTATCTTGGTAAAAGTGTTAATTTATGAGGAAAATATGTGAGTAAATTTTTATATTCAATATTTATTGAAAAATCCATTTACAACTCTTAAGTATTAGAATTTTATGTATTCCCCAGCAAATATTAGTAAGTTGAGAGAAGTAGTTTGAAAATACCTTAGGAACCACTCAGTCCGTATAATGTTGTTGGCATGTATGTTTTCAAGACTGACCATTTGGCATAGGATAACCAATTAGTATATTCTACCCTGGAGAAGACTCTTTTTCCACACTCAACATTGCTTAGTTGCCTGTAGTCCTTTGCCTAGAGTTGAGGCCTTCTGAACTTTCTCCTTTCCATATAACATAAGGTATTGTGTCTATTTGTGTTGTCTTTGTTCAAGTCCTGCTTAGGGAAGCATGTTGGTGAGACTTTACGGGTGTAACTTTAAAGGAATATGTGTGTGTGTGTTACATATATGTATGTATGTAACAATGAGAAAAGGAGGTCATGAATTTGAAAAAAGCTAAGTACATGGAAGTGTTGGGGAAGGAGAAGAGAAGGGAAAATGATGTAATCATACTAAAATTTCAAAATTTCAAAAAAGGTTAAAACACATTGGGAACCCACTTCTTAAGTGAACAAGGATCTTTGCTATTTCTTTTTATATTAAAAAAGATCATATAATTTCAGAAATTTCTTCACTCACAAAAGTTCAGCTTCCAGTACCATTTTGCTTTTTCTCCTCCTTAGTTTTCCTTTTTTGGTCAAGTCTTAAGTGAGGGTGTCCAAGTTCACTTGCTGAATTTTCTATGCTAATCAGCCTAGTGTTTACTGTTTCAATCAAGGACTTGCATTTTCCAATCATGTTTTTCATTTACATGTAATTACTCTTTATCTTCAACTGATTTTTCTCTGTAACTGCTTTTTCTATTTTTATGGATACAACATGTTATATCTGGGAGAACTATAAAATAGAATTTTCTAAAAGAATATTCTGTTTTCCTACATATGTATTTCTGAAGAAAGAGGAGATGAGGGACAGCAGTAGAAAAGGCAATGAAGTTGTCTGAAGTTGTTTATCTGGGGTGCACAATACTCTTTGAATCTGTGATTGATCTTCTGCTCTTGGGTTGTTTGCTCAATGTAGAAGCTGATCAAATACTTGTTGTGTGTGGGGTTTTAACCTAACAAACTAATCTATGAATACAGTTGCTAATATTTGCTATGTCTGGAACTGTTCTATGCTTTCGATGTATAACAGTGAAAAAATAGCAGAAGTCCTAGCTCTTGAGGCTTATATATCAGGGAAAAATAACTATCCAGAAGTTTTTGAAAAGGCAGAAATAGTATTTGCTCTTTAATATGCTATCTTGTAGTTATATTTGTTTATTAAATCACAAATCATAAATTCTATTTAATCTAGGTAAGGAAACATATTTCCAGTTTAACTTAAATTTAAATGGCCATGTGCTTATATTAAATATTTCATATATATATATATATATATATATATATATATATATATTCTAAGAGCATATACAAAAAGTTTGTTTTCTAAGGCAAAGATGGTTGAAAGGGAAATGTTGAGAGCAAAAGGAGTTAATGCAAAATAAAAAAAATGAATGAGATGAATGAGCTATCCTTAAGCTAATAAGAAAAGTCTCTCTGAAGTGATGAAACATAAAAGAAGTTTATCAAAGACTAACATGTGCAAAGACTGCATAGACAACAATGATTGTGAAGTGGACACAAGCTTAAAATCAAATAAAGAGACATCATATTAACTAATAATGAGGAAGAAAAAAATTACAGTCTGGAGAAACCAGTGCATAGATGGCCTGGTAGACAAACTTGTACCATGTACATTCTCCACTCATATCAACGTTAATGTATTAAGAGGAAACAACACTCTTGAGAACACAGAGACAGGTTAATACTATCTCTTAAGATAATCATCTCTGAAGAAATTTTGAGAGACAAGGTTTAAGCAATAATGTAACAATAAAAATTCTCAGACATGAACCTAATGCAAAACAAACAAACAAAAGCAAAAGAGAAAACGGGGCAGTAGAAGACTGTAAGGAAATAGTATCTGTGGATGCAGCAGGAGAGCTACACATATCAACTCCTAATAGTTGATACAGAAATCACAGGACCTGTGAAGATGGAGTGCCAGGATGAAATTCCACCTCTAGCAATTGACCTTAGCAACTCTTAGCTGATAGGAGATAGTCCGTTTTCGTTGAGCGCAGTTCAAATGGCATACCAAAGTTATGAATATTTGAGCAGCACAAAATGTTCTTTGTGCAAAAGGCAGGAATCCAAAGTTGGGTGGGTAGGATCTGGAAAGAGCTGAGGAAGGATGAGTGAAATATGATAAAAATACAGGTTGTAGAGAAAGGGTAACACTCGTCCATTGCTGGTGGGACCGCAAACTTGTACAACCCCAGTGGAAATCAATCTGGAGATTTCTCAAGAAATTGGGAATATATCTACCTCAAGACCCAGCTATACCACTACTGGGTATATAACCAAAAGATGTTCTACCATACCACAAGGACATTTGCTCAACTATGTTCATAGCAGCTTTATTTGTAATAGCTAGAAACTGGAAACAACATAGATATTCCTCAACTGAAGAATGGATAAAGAATGAAGTAAACCACCAAAACCATACTCACTTGCTAGCTTTTTGACCACTTCCCCCTGGAGGAACTGCCTTTCCAGGCCACAGGGGCAGAGGACACACTCAGTCCTGATGCAACCAGTGTGGATGGGAAAGGGATCTGCCCTTTTCTGAGGGGAAGAGAGAGGGGAAACATGGTAGGAGTAGAAGAGGAGGAGTGATGGGGTTACAACCAGAATGTAAAGTGAATTAAAAAAAAAAGTTAATGTGTGTGTATATGTACTTGTGAAAATGTAGCACATCTACACAATGGAATGCTTCTCTGCTATTAAAAACAAGTACACCATGAAATTTGCAGGCAAATGGATGAAACACAAAAGAATCATCTTTAGTGAGGTGACTCAGATGCAGAAAGACATGTATGGTGTGTACTGTTTTATAAGTGGATACTAGCCATAAAGTACAGACTAATCATGCTACAATCCACAGACCCAAAGAAGCCAAGGAGGGTCCAAGGAAAGATGCTTGAATTTTACTTTCAATCTTTTCTATTGTCGGTAAAAATCTGGAAGGTATTTTTCTATTTTTTTATGATTTATATCATCCCGATTGCAGCCTTCCTCTCCTCCCAGCCCCCATAATAACCTCCTATTCTCCCCTTTCCTTCTTCTCTGAAAAGGGGGTGGACCTCCATAAGTACTAAACCATGCTGGCACATGACATATTTGCAGTACTAGGGTCACCATCTCCAACTGAGGCCATCCAAGGCACAGCCTAGTTAGGGGAACAAGATCCAAACATAGGTTTCAGAGTCAGAGAGGGCCCTCACTCAAGTTGCTGGGGACCCACATGAAAACCAAGCTGCACTTTTGCTATATATGTGCAGTGTGCCTAGACCATGTATGTCTGCCCTTTGGTTGGTAGTTGAATATCGATGAGCCCCCACTGGCCCAGGTTAGTTGATTCTGTAGGTCTTGTAGAGTCCCTGACCCTCCAGCTCCCTCAGTTATTTCCACAACTCTTCCATAGGACTTCCCAAGCTCTGTCTAATGTTTGGTTGTGTTTCTCTGCAACTGTTCCCATCACATGCAAGGTGCAGCCTCTCAGAGGGTCCTGTCTGCAAGCATAGCAGACTAACATTAATAGTGTCAGGTGTTGGTTTTCTCCCATGTGATGCGTCTCAAGTAGGGCCGCATTAGTACCTGCACATCTGGTAGGCAGGACAAATTTTGGGTCAAAGGTTTTGTGGGTGGGTTGATGTCCTTATGCCTCCACTGGAAGTCCTGCCTGGCTTCAGAAGGTGGTCACTTGAGCCTCCATATAATTCACTGCTATGAGCCTCAGATAGGTTGGCACCCGTATCCTTATTCTTGGTCTCTGGCATATCCCAGAAATACCCTCCACTTCAGATTTCTGAAAACTCTCCACTGACCGTGTTTCCCCTGCTCTCCCTAATCTTAATTTCCACCCCTGCACCACTCCCAATCCCTGCTCCTAACCAGATACCTCCTTCCATCCACCATCAATGCTTGTTTTATTTCCCCTTCTGAATGAGATTCAAGCATCCTCCCTTGAACCCTCCTTGTTACTTAGCTTCTTTGTGTCTGTTAAATGTAGCATGGTTATCCTGTACTTTATGGCTAATATTCATTAATAACTAAGTACATATTATGTATATCTTTCTAGGTCTGAGTTACCTCACTCGGGATGATCTTTTACTTTTTTGTTTTCACTTTCATGATCTTTTTATTTTTATTTTTTGGCATTCACAAACACCTGACACGCACATAAAATTTTAGCTCTGTTTTAAGAGATCTTTTTCAATACAGTATTGCACTTATTTTTCCCTAAGTATTAAAATGATGCTGTTAAAAAAAAAAAAGAGCTAGGGTACCCACTTGGATACTGAGCTAACATGGGCTATATCCAAGCAGGGGTTTCAGGTTATATCTATATATGGCCTCATAAAAGACCCCTGTGCTCTGCTATATTTGTCCTTGCGGAGCTCCTGTCCTCTTTGGGTCATATTAACTCCCCCTTCTTTCATATGATTCACTGCACTCTGCTGAAGGTTTGGTTATGAGTCTCAGTATCTGCTTTGATACACTGCTAGGTAGAGTCTTTCAGAGGCCCTCTGTGGTAGACTCCTGTCCTGTTCCTTGTTTTCTCCTACAGAGGATGATCTTTTCTTGTTCCCATCCATTTGTCTGCAAATTTCATGATGGCCTTGTTTTTAATAGCTGAGTAGTATTCCATTATGCAAATATATGGTATTTTCTTTATCCATTCTTCTGTTGAAGGACATCAAGGATATTTCAGTTTTTAGCTATTACAAATAAAGCCACTATGAACATAATTTGAGCAAATGTCCTTGTGCTATGGTGGACCATCTTTTGGGTATATGCCCAAGAGTGCTATAGCTGGGTCTTGAAATATAATTAATCCCAATTTTCTGAGAACCCACCAGATTGATTTCCAAAGTTGTCATACAAGTTGATACTCCAATGAAGGAGTGTTCCCCTTTCTCTTCAACCTCCACAGCATGTGCTGCCCCTTGAGTTTTTAATCATAGCCATTCTGACTAGAGTAAGATGATATCTCAGAGTCATTTTGATGTGGACTGCCTGGCTGACTAAGGATACAGAACATTTACTTCAGTGTTTTTGAGGCATTAGAGATTCCTCTGTTGAGAATTATCTGTTTAGCTCTGTACCCCATTTTCAAATTGGGTTACTTTGTCAGTGTTTAATTTCTCAAATTCTTTATGTATTTTGGATATTAGCCCTCTGCCTGATGTAGAGTTGGTAAAGCTCTCTTTCCATTCTTTTGGCTGCTGTATTGTCCTATTGATACTGTCCTTTGCCTTACAGAAACTCTTCAGCTTTATGAGGTCTCATTTATTAATTGTTGATCTTAGTACCTGAGCTGTTGGTATTACGTTCATGAAGTTTTCTCCTGTGCCAATGAGTTGAAAGCTATTCCCCATTTTTCTCTTCTATTAGATTTGGTGTTGAGGTATTTGGTATACTTGGATTTAGGTTTCGTGCAGGATGATAGATATGGATATATTTTTTCTTCTACATACAGACATCCAGTTAGACCAACACCATTTGTTGAAGATGCTTTCTTTTTTCCAAAAACCATTGTGTGTTTTTGGCTTCATTGTCAAAAATCAAGTGTCCATAGGTATGTGAATTTATCTCTAAGTCTTTGATTCCATTCCATTGATCAATACCATGCAGTCTTTATTACTGTTTCTCTGTAGTAAAGCTTGAAATGAGGAACGGTGATACCTCCAGAAGTTCTTTTTTTATATACTGATTTTTTTTCTATATGAAGTTGAGAATTGTTCTTTCAGGGTCTTTAAAGAACTGTGTTGGTTTTTTGATGGGAATTGAATTGAGTCTGTAGTGTGCTTTTAGTAAGATGGCCATTTTTATTATGTTGATCTGACTGATGCATGGGAGATCTTTCCATCTTCTGATATCTTCTTCAATTTCTTTCTTCAGAGACTTGAAGTTCTTATTACACAGTTCTTTCATTTGCTTAATTAGAGTGACACCAAGACATTTTGTATTTGTTGTGGCTATGGTGAAGGGTGTTCTTTTCCTAATTTCTTTCTCTACCTGCTTATTGTTTGTACACAGAAAAGCTACTGTAATTTATGAGTTAATTTTATGTCTAGTCACTTTGCTGAAGATGTTTATCACCTGTAGGAGTTTCCTGGTAGTTATTTGTGATTATTTATGAATAATATCATAACATCTGCAAATAGAGATACTTTGACCCTTTCTTTTCCAATTTGTATCCCCTTGATATTCATTAGTTGTTTTATTGCTCTAGCTAGGACTTCAAATACTATATTGAATAAGTATGAAGAGAGTGGGCAACCTCATCTTGTCCCTGATTTAAATGGAATTGCTTTGAGTTTTTGTCCATTTAATTTGATGTTGGCTATTGGCTTGCTGATTGTTTCCTGTATTGTATTCAGGTATGTATCTTCTGTCCATAAGCTCTCCAAGACTTTAAACATGAATGTTTGTTGGATTTTGTCAAAGGCTTTTCATCATCTAATAAGGTAATCAGATGTTTTATTGTTTTTTGTTGTTGTTGTTGTTGTTGTTTTCTTTCAGTTTGTTTAAATGGTGGGTTAAAGTGACAGACTTTTGTATGTTGAACCATCCCAGCATCTCTGGGATAAAGCCTACTCGATCACTGTGAATGATCTTTTTGAGATATGTTTGGATTGTTTGCACATGTTTTATTGAAATTGTTTGCATGGTGTCCATAAGTTGAACTGTTCTGAAATTCTCTTTCTAACTTTGTTTAGTCTTTTGTGGTTAAGATCAGGGTGACTGTGGTTTCATAAAATTAATTTGGCAGTGTTTCTTCTGTTTCTATTTTATAGAATAATTTGAGGAGTATTGATATTAGCTCTTCTTTGAAAGCCTGGTACAATTCGGCACGAAAGCCATCTGACCGTGGGCTTTTTGGCATGGGAGATTTTAATGAGTGCTTCTACTTCCTCATGGGTTATAAGTCTATATATATTATTTACCTAGTCTTGATTTAACTTTGGTAAGTTGTATCCATCAAGAAAATTGTCTGTTTCATATAGATTTTCCAGCTTTGTTGAGTATAGGCTTTTGAAGTAAGACCTAATTATTTTGTTTGTTTCCTCAGTGTCTTTTCATTTCTGATTTTGTTAGTTGCCTTTTAGTTAGTCTGGCTAAGGGTTTGTCTACTTTGCCAATTTTCTCAGAAACCGGAATCATTTTTCATTGATTCTTTCTGTTGTTCTGTTTGGTTTTTTTGTTTGTTTGTTTTGTTTTGTTTTAATTTCAGCCCTGAGTTTGATTATTTCCTCCCATCTACTCCTTTTGTATATGTTTGCTTTTCTTATTGTTCTAGAGCTTTTCAGGTGTGCTATGAAGTCACTAGTATAAGATCTCACTAATTTCTTCATGATGGCACTTAGAGCTATGTACTTTTCTGTTAGCACAGCTTTCATTTGTCCAATAAGTATGGGTATGATGTTCATTTATTTTCAATGAATTCTTTTTTTAACCTTTATTAATTATACTTTATTCACTTTGTATCCCCCCATAAACCTCCCCTCCTAATCCCACCTTCCTTCCCTCTTCTTCACACATGACCCTCCCTAAGTCCACTGATAGGGGAGATCCTTCTCTCCTTCCTTCTGATCCTAGTCTATCAGATCTCATCAGGAGTGGCTGCATTGTCATCTTCTGTGGCCTGGTAAGGCTGCTCCCCCGTCAGGGGAAGGTGATCAAAGAGCAGGCCAATCAGTTCATGTCAGAGGCAGTCCCTGTTCCCATTACTATGGAACCCGCTTGGACACTGAATTGCCATGGGCTACATCTGTGCAGGGGTTCTAGGTTATCTCCATGCATGGTACTTGGTTGGAGTATGAGTCTCTGGAAAGAGGAGGCTCAAGTACACAATAGGGACATTTGTTCAACCATGTTTGTAGCAGCTTTATTTGTAATAGCTAGAAGCTGGAAACAACCCAGATGCCCCTCAACTGAACAATGGATACAGAAATTGTGGTACATCTACACAATGGAATATTACTCAGCAATGAAAAACAAAGAAATCATGAAATTTTCAGGTAAATGGTGGGAACTGGAAAGGATCATCCTGAGTGAGCTATCCCAGAAGCAGGAAGACATACATGGTATATATTCAATGAATTCTTGAAAGACTTTAATTTCTTTATTTATTCCTTGACTCAGTAGTAATTGAGTAGATCATTTCTCAGTTTCCATGTGTTTGTTGGTTTTCTGTTTTTTTCTGTTGTTCCTGAAATCCATCATTAATTAGTGGTGGTCTGAAGTGATACAAGAGGTAATGTCAATTTTCTTGTATCTATTGAGACTTACTTCATGGCCAAGTATATGATCAATTTAGGAGAAGTTTTTTTGTGAGTTGCTGATAAGAAGGTATATTCTTTTGTGCTTGGGTGAAATGTGATATTGTAATATCATTAGGCCCATTCTTATCTTCTGTTAGTTTCATTATTCTGTTTGGGTTCTGTCTGCATGACCTGTTCATTGGCGATAATGGGGTGTTCAAGTCTCCCACTATTAATGTATGGGTTTCAATGCGTGATTTAAGCTTTAGTAATAATTATTTTGTGAATGTGGGTACCTGCATTTGGAGCATATATGTTCAGAAATGAGATGCCATTTTGGTCTCAATCAAGTGGACGTCCCCATCTCTTTTGATTAATTTTGGTTGAAAGTCCATTTTATTAGGTATTAGGATGGTGACTCCATCTTGCTTGTTGTATCTGCTTGCATGAAAAACCTTTTTTCAGCCCTTTATTTGAGGTAATGACTATACTTGATGCAGAGGTGTGTTTCTTGTATGCAGCAGAATGACAGCTTCTGTTTTGTATCCATTCTGTTAGCCTATGTCTTTTTTTTTTTTTGAGTATTCAGTCTAATGATGTCAAGAGATATTAATAACAAATTGTTAATTCCTTTATTTGGATGTTGGTGGTGGTAGTGTATGTGTGTTTGTGTCTTTTCCTTCTTTGGATTTTGTTGGTGTGGAATTATTTATTTCCCATGTTTTCTTGGGTATAGTTAACCTCATTGTGTTGGAGTTTTTCTTCTGTTATCTTCTATATGGCTGAATTTATGGATAGATATTGTTTAAATTTTGTTTTGTTATGTAATATCTTGTATTTTCTCTCTATGGTGATTGAAAGTTTTGCTGGGTACAAAAATCTGAGAGAGCCTCTGTGTTTTCTCACAGACTATATGACATCTGCCCATGTCCTTGTGTCTTTTAGAGTCTTTATTGAGAAGTTGGTGTTAATTGTGATATCTCTGCTTTTATATATTACTTGGCCTTTTTACCTTGAAGCTTTTAATACTTTTTCTTTGTTCTTCATATTTAGTGTTTTGATTATTATGTGGCAGGAGAGTTTTTTGTTGTTGTTCAATATATTTGGTGTTCTATAAGCTTTTCCTGTATTTATAGGCTTCTCATTTTTTTTTTGTTTGTTTGTTTTAGGTTAGAGGAATTTTCTTCAATGATTTTGTTGAAAATAATTTCTGAATCTTTGACCTGAGAATCTTCTCCTTATTCTTTTCTTATAGTTCTTATGTTTGGCCTTTTCATCATGTCAACAGATTTCCTGGATGTTTTATGTCAGGAGCTTTTCAGATATAATATTATCTGTGATTGATGTGTCAATTTCTTCAATTATATCTTCTATGTCTGAGGTTCTTTCTCCATCTCTTGTATTGTTTGATGTTTGTATCTGTACTTGCCATTCTCTTACCTAGGTTTTCCATCTCTAACTTTCCCTGAGTTTGTGTTTTCTTTTTTGCTTCTATTTCTATTTTATGTCTTGAATTGTCTTATTGTTTTCTTAATCTGTGTGTATTTTTTTGTATTTCTTTGTTTTTCTGATGTGACACATCTTTATTTTTTAAATTATTATTTATTGCAATTTATTCACTTTGTATCCTGGCTGTGGCCCTTTCCCTCCTCCCATCCCAATCCCACTCTACCTCCCTCTTCTCCCTCTATCTCCCTAGTCCCCTGATAGAGGAGGACCTCCTCCCCTTCTATTTGATCCTAGTCTAAATATTGTCAACTATACAACAAGGATATTTTCTGTATTTCTTAAGGGATTGTTTATTCAATTCTCTTATTAACTGCCTCTATCATCTTCATAAGATTAGATTTAAGGTCATTTTCTTCTGCTTCAGCTGCGTTAGGCTATTCAGGGGTTGCAGGAGACAGATAGCTGGGCTCTGGCTAGCTGGGTTCAGATATTGCCCTGGCTGTTGTTGATTGTGTTCTTATACTGGCCTTTAGCCAGCTGGCTTTTATAGTCTTTGTAGGTATAGATGCTGATTTATGAGTCTATAGTTGGATGGGTGGTGGTTTGGGGATGTTTATATTCCCTTTGAACTTTTTTTTTTTTTTCTGTGTTCTGGGCTGCCTGGCTTGGACTTCCGGTGACTAGTGAGTCTTCAATTCCAATAAGGTATGTCGCCTGGTGTTTTTGAGGCCTCTGTGTAATGTATGGTTTTGGGTGTTAACCTTGCCTCTGAGCTTCTTAGTACCAAGGTTTCCTGGGTTTCCTGTTGTAGGCAGACCTCCATGAAAACATGTGGAGTTGTGGGTTGAAAACTGGATTCAAGAAGGGGCTTATGGAGGGATACAAAATGAATAAAGTGTAATTAATAAAAGTTAAAAAAAATTAAAAAAAAAAAAGAATCCAAGATAGCAATGTACTGTATTTGAGTAGCAGATGAACAAAGACTGTGATTTCAGTGAGTAACATCACAGCTGACCGCCCAGACACCAAAACCGGTGTTTCACTGATAGGCCAGCTAGGGACCACTATTCCAGGCCTCCAAAGCTGTCTCTAGGGTTCAGGAGTCACACAAAATCTTGCAGGACCTGTGCAGATCTGGCTAGAGGGAGGACAGGTCCCAGTCCCTGGGAAGTCCCTCTGCAACAGACAAATCTTGGAATCTTCCTTTGTCCTTGAGAGAACTCCTGAATACCGGGCCCAGGAGACATGCATAGCGCCAGTCTCATACAGAATCCAGGCATGGCGAAAAGTCCTATACGTGGGCTACTCTGGGTGTGGTAACCCAAACACAGAAAGACACGCATGGTACATACTCACTTATAAGTGGAATTTAGCCATAAAGTACAAAATAAGCGTATTAGTAGGCACAGATTCAAAGAAGATAAGTAACATAAACAACCCAAGGGAGGATGCATAAATCTCACTGAGAAGGGGAAATAGACAGAGGTAGTGGATGTAGAAAAGAAACAAGGTAGGAGAGGGAGCGCAGGGAGTTAAGAGGGTGGAGGACAAAACTGGGAAAAGCAAGGGTGAGAGGATAGGAATGTAGAGAAAAAGAGAAGCTGTGGTTGGGGCATCTCTGTGACAAGCTGGAGTCCTGAGTTAGGGTAGGCTCCTGGGAGGATAACGAGGGGGACTCAAGCACAGACTTCTATCATCCATAGTGACTGAATAGGACATCCTCTAATTAGACTAGTCTCCTAGCAGATGGAGGGGAGTACCAACCCACCCACCAAAACTTTGACCCAAAACTTTCCCTGCCTACAAGATGTGCCGGGATAAAGAAAGAGCAGATTGAGCACAGAGTAAGGAAATGCCCAACGAATGCCTGGCCCTACCAGAGACCCACCCTATCAAATCCTGACACTATGAATGATGCTCTGCTAAACTTGCAGACAGGAGCTTGTTAGGGTTGTCCTCTGAGAGGCTCTACCTAGCAGTGTCTCAAAATAGATGCCAGGACTCACAGCCAAACACTGGGTGACGCACAGGGAGACTTGTGGAAAAGTGGAAGGGAAGACAAAACAACCTGGAGGTGACAGGAGTTCTACAAGAAGACAAACAAAGAGCCAACTATCCAGGGCCCAGCGGGGCTTGCTGAGGGTGAAGCATCAACCAAGGATGATGCATAAACTGTAACTAGGCGCCCTACAAAGATAAAGCAGATGGGCAGCCTAGGCCTGGTGTGGGTCCTCTAGTAAAGGAAGTGGGGACTGCATCAGACACAGACTCGCTTGCCACTTTTTTTTTTTTTTTTTTTTTTTTATCACTTCACCCTGGCAGGACTTCCTTGCCAGGCCACTGAGGAAGAGGACTTGCTCAGTCCTAATGAAACGTGATGAGCTGGGCTGGATTAGAAAGAGAGCACCACTTTTCTAAGAGAAAGGGGAGGGGGGAAAGCAGGAAAGAGGGATTGAGCTACAACAAAGATGTAAATTGAATACACAGAATCTACTCTCCCTCTGTCCACATCATTTATCATCTCCTCATATTAAGATTTTTTTTTTTATATCACAAGTGTGGCACATTAGTCAAAAGATATTAATACTGGCTCACTAGTATTAACTAAAGTCTGTTCATGGTTGAATGGTATAGCTTCACAGGAAACACAATTTCTTTGTCCCATCATCACTTCCAGGATACCAAGTGACATATTGTTACCTGTTCTGCTTAGATTATTCTCATCTGAGACATATTTTCAATGTCTTTAATGTTTTTTTTTTTTTTATTTTAAGTCAGGTTGGTTATTTTTAAAATCTATTCTGTTTCAGTTGCTCTGATGATCTTTTAATTTTTAAATTTTTTGGTAATTTTTTAGAGAGTGGTTGGTGTTGGAATAAGAAGGTGGCAGAGGTAGTGTTCTCTTCTCCTAACATGTGGTAGGTAGAAAATATCAACAGGGTAAAGACAATCTGCATCACTGATCTATAAAGTGCTTACTTTCCACTCCTGAAGTGTAGGACAGGGCTAGGGCCAGAGTGGAACGTGTGTATAACATTTATTATAAATAATTTTCTATGGAAAACAACTTCCTTTTTTAATTTGCTCATTCATTGAAAAACACTATATTGAATTATTGTACACTTCCTGCTAAAACCAATACACTGTTTCGTTTTTTTTTATATAAAAATGAGAAAAAAACAGTCATTGCTTGTTGAATTCCTGATATAATTTTAAAACATTTAATCATATCTCTAACTTATATTTTGATTTGTGTAAATATCACCTGTAAAAGTTTATTTTTAATCCTAAGTGTTTTGAAAATGTCTTAGCTATTTTCCCTGTAGCTGTCAAAAAATATCTTGACAAAAATAAAATTAGATAAAATGGCTTTATGTGCGGTCACGGTTTCATGGTAGAGTCCGTCATGATAGGGAAGTCCTGGTAACAGATAAAACGGTAGCAGCAGTCAGAAGCAAAGAAAGATAAAGTGACCTAAGGTACCCTTTACCTTTTTGTGTAGCCTAGGAATAAAGAAGAAGAGATTGTGCGACCTACCATCACAGTATAAAAGAGTGGGTTTTTATGCTTCTTTTCATCCTTATCAAGATAATCCCTCATGACCATGCCCAAAGCAAAATCCAGTTTAAATATTCATCTACAAGTGTATAAAAGAAACTCTTATTCTCCTGAGGTAATTGTTTTCATGCAGGCTTACTTCCTGTGTCTGCTAACCTAGGCCTAGTCTTAGTCCTTGAAGCTTCTAATGTTCACACAATCTATGCCTAGAATGTTTTTAGCCTCTGAGACTTACTGTCTACTTAGGTTATACTTTCTTGTTCAAAGCTCTGGGCTGGCCTTAAACTCATATTTGCTTGTCTTTGTACCCTGGATTGAAGGCATGTTTGTATTCTCATCAGATCACACAGACCTATAAGCTCTTTGGATGTCATCTCTTGCCAGAGCAGCTATGTTCTGAATTTAAATTCCTCAACAACTTCCTCCTTTCTATTTAAGATAAAAATTGTACAAAGTTTAACTTTTACAATAGAAACATTTATCAGTCCCACAAACTTAACAGAAAAAATGTCCTTATGAAGATCCCCTCAGCCACTGATGTGATAATCCTCAATAATTGTAGTCTTTACCATCTGTCCTTCAGCAATAGTCTATTTCAGCATCAAAGTTTTCCAATCTGCCAGTCTTCTATCTTCAGCTGGTTTGGTAAGCTGTCTCCATAAACGGGAATCTGCTTTCTGCATGGTCCTCTGTATTGCTGTCTTTCTGAGTTCGTTCCTTGAGTCATGCCGTTTATTTGGAAGCTTCTCTTATTCTGATTAGATCTTTGTCAATTTTTTACAACCTTTATCACTTATGGAAATATAGGGACAACCTCTATTCCAACATAACAGATTCTGTCTTAATGTTAAAATATCTTTAAAGTGTAGAGATTGTTCTCATTCAATAGCTTCCCCCCTCCACAATCCAGTGTCTTTGAGCTAATCTTATTCTCCCTTTCTGTTTGTCAAGTACAATTAGATTTTTATGAATCCACACATTAACTAGACATTTAGGCACTCTCATTCCAGGCCCAGCTCCATGCCAGTGAGCTAGGTTTCACTCCAGCAAGACAAGCTTCTTAGCCAATATAAGAGGGCTGTCTATTTTGATCCTCAATTTCATTCGATATGATATATGATAGGTTCACTATTCAGCATTTTCTGTTCTCTTAGTTCTCTGTCTCTTGTCTCTCAAGCCTTTGTATTATCATAGCTAATTTTTCTTGTTCTACAGCTATTTTTCAACCTTTTTTTAGAGGAAAAATATAAATATTGCAATTGACAAGAGGGGTTTACTCTGGTGTTCATAATTGCAGTGCAATGAGCACTGCAAGGTCTTTTTCAAGCAATGTTTCTATTCCTTCAACTCTTACCTTTGTTCTCAATTTAGATCTGAAATGGAGTTTCCCATTCTTAATGCAGGAAAATCTGTCTATATAATTAAAATTGTCTTTTGGGGTGGCTTACTGTGATTAACTGTCTCAGAGGCTTCTTCATTGTTCCTTGCTTTGGGCTTAACGTTCTCCTTGCTCTGATGTCTCCAGTGTCTCCTCAGTCATTCAGTAGAACTAGAAGAACTGAATCTGCCTCCGGAGATGGTCCCAGAAGAATCTCTTTTCTGTGGCTTTCTGTCAGATGTCTCCTGTCCTCTGCAATGTCTTTTTCAGATGTCCTCTTCTGCTTCTACAACATTGTAGACTTCCTCCTCCTCCTCCTCCTCCTCCTCCTCCTCCTCCTCCTCCTCCTCCTTCTTCTTCTTCTTCCTCTTCTATCACGTTGGGTTTTCTTACCAACCACATTGAGTGCCATATGTAAAATAAACTTTTATTCACCTGTTTCAGTTGTTGTCTTGGGGTGAAGACTGATTGTCTGTGTCTGCTAACTTAGACCTAGTTCTGGAAGCTTCTAGCCTGCATACAATCTAAGCTAGGCCTAGAATGATTTCAGACTCTGAGACACATTGCTTAATAAGCTCACCACTCTTTCTTGTCATGTCTGAGCTCATAACTGGCTGGTTCAAATCAACTGTTCTACTTAAACTCCTCTCCCAGCTAACTTATTCAGTTTGAATAACAGACACTTCTGACACATGTTTTTACACAAAGGTACCTAGAAGTTTTTCTAGGCTCTAGCAAGTTGAAAACAAATGCTAATCATCAAAATTTCAAACCTTGCCAACTTTCAGCCCAAACATCTCATTTTAAATCTATAAGTCTTCTATGACTTGTCTCAATAGTCTCATGTCACTATATTATAATTTAAAAATGCATTTAGTTAAATATCAAAAGTTCCCAAAACAATTTAACAATACTAACATTTTTGAAAACCCAGTCCAAGGCTGGACTGCAGTCATTTAACTGTGAACAGGTACATTTTTTCCAATGAGAGTAAATCTTCTTCTCCAAAATAGGAGAAATAAGATTGTAGCAAGGAATGGACCAAAGCAAGACAAAACCCCAGCATAGTAAACACCAAATCTCACAGCCCAGTTCCTGGTTTTGGTATCCAGAATTGGTGTGGCTGGGCTCCAAAGGCTTAAGTAAACAGTCTGCAGCAAGCTTTGTTTTCTGTAGCACCTGAAACTCTCATTTGATTCCAGCCTACTTCCTGCCTTGGGTTTTCTTGGCAGATCTCTCATGGTCCTATCATCTCCAACATCTTATGATTTCCACTGTGATTTAAGGTTTGCTACTATAGATTCATTTAGACATCTTAGGACCTCTGTTCATAGACTAGGACTTTTCCATATATTTTCCGGCTTTAGTTTGGCTCCACGGTATCCTGCTGTAAGACTCCTTGACTCCCTTAATCCTGTTGCATTCATGACTACACAGCCAGTGCCACATGCTCAAACTTTCTATTTATTTTCTCAGTTCTGTACAAATATTAGCCTTCATAGACTACAGTTGTGATAGCTTCTTTTTATTAAGCTGGGGAAGAAGTTTTCTGTCCAGATCTTTGGAATACCAGAGAACTTCTTCAGCTGCAATCCCTGCTTCTATAAAAGCTCTAGCTTTCAATTATGTTTATGTCAAAGTTAAGCCCTATTTTTATTTTGCATATGCTACAAACTTTATTTTAGTATTACCGAATTATTTTATCAGAAGTTTAAAAGGAAACACACCTACTGCATATAGCTGCTGATTTGATAATAATGATGTTCTTTATGGCTTCTTTTGGCTAACCTATGGGCTGCCTCTTTATCTATGACATTTTTCAGGGTTCTTTTTCTTTAGGGGGTTAATATACTTGAGTTTCATTGGCTGTCTTAATATTTGTATACCATCACTTTTAACATAGTCTGGGGATATATGGTCATTATTTCTATAAATCACTCACTTCTTTCTAGATAATTTTGTTTGTTAGTTTTTGATATTCCAATTACATGTATATTTTTCTGTTTCAGATCTTAACATTTATGGATGGGAAATTCTTTTTTCCTTGAAATTTTATCTAATCATGTTTTGGTGCTGTTTATGTGTGTGAATTCTCAGTTCTTTAATACTTTTTACTGTGTCCTATGATCTATTTTTTTTTCTATAATACTGCCTCCTACTTTGCTTACAGAAACACAATTTGATATTTTGTCTTCCGTTTCTCTTTACTTCCAGCATAATTATTTTTCCATAAATCTTTAAATATTTATAAGATTTTTATGGTTGTTTTAAGACCTTGCTTATTTTTTTCTATTCTAGTTACTTGCATATATGTTTGATTTTGTCAAGGGTTTGCTACAAAGATTTTTGTTTTTAATCTGTGCCACAGAGTATCCTTTATTTTGTGTATATTTTAATCTCTTTCTGAAAGTATTTGCTGAGGCCACCACCCAGTGTCTCTTAGGCTCAAGCTCCCTAATTTCTGTGAATACAAACTGTACTTAGCCATCTTTGATTACTGAGTCTGTCCCAGCACCTCGTGCTGTGTGAGGATTCCTTGCTCAGCAATAGGGAAGCGCCCTTTCACTTGGGCAGAACTGTATCCTGCCGTCTCCTTCAGCAATACATGAATAATAAACAAACAAACAATGATACTGTTAAGAACCTCCCATTTTTTAATATTTTGCTCTGAGAATTCTGTGAATTCTGCTTCTTCTACCTCAACTTGAGTGAGACTGTGAGGTGATTTTCATCACCCCTAACTTCACTGTGGCACAGAGATACTTGAGAAAATGACCAAGAGTGCCACCTACTTAATGCTTCTTCTCTCATCGTTTATGTTCTCAAAGTTTCTTTTCTTTAAAATCGGTGATGTTTTATTTCATATAATTTCTGTGGCTGGGAAGGTATTTATACTGGGTAACCAACTATTGTAGCAATTAATCATTTACTGGTGAAATTAGAAGTTATAGCCAGTCCATCTAACAAGTAGATGGTCTGGAAATCAAGAATAAATAATTAGTTATAAATTTATCTTCCATGCTAAATCAGTAAGTCTACACACACACAAAAAAAAAAACTTTGAAAAAAACTACTTAAATAAAATTAAATTATGTGTCATTCTGTAGCAGACTGTTTCAGTAAAGTTATTTATATTGAGTAAATATTGTGATTAATACTTTTGAATAAAATTTGCTTAAAGAAAGCCAAGCATAAAAAATGAGTAACTAAGCATATTTAGACAGTTTTCTTAGTACTTTGGTTGTTTATAATCTCTCAGTTAATTTTTCACTTAGGAATATGAAGAAAATTGCAACTTATGTATTTCTGTAAAGTTCCCTAGGCCTTGAATAGTCACTTCTATTTCTATATGACCTACAAGATAATTTAGAAATTAAAGATTTTTTTTAATTAGCAACATCTAATGACATTGACAGCATGTATTTGAGCTCCATGTGTAATTTCTGTCATATCTGGGGTTGCAAGAGCTGTTCTCCCAAGTTTTATACAGTTCTAGAAGCATCTGTTTTCTTCCTAATAGAGTATTTGACCCCTAATGATGCAGTTAAAACTAGCTTTGTTTAAAATAAAATTCACTATCTTCATGTTTTGATTGTAATAGATTTTTTTTCTCTAATCTTAGCAATTTAGAACTGAGGAGATAATTCATTCTTTAAAATGCTCACCAAATAATGATAAGCTGTTTGGTTCTGTAAAGTCCACTTAAGAAGGGGCCAAGCGTGGTAGAGGCAAGTGGACACAGAGCCTGTGATGGTGAGGCAGAACATAGAAGGTCCCTTGAGACTTGCTGCTCAGTCAGCTAAGAACCACAGGGTAAGAGCTCCGTAGCCAAGGCTCACCTCTGTCTTTCACATGCATGTATATATTTGTACACCAACACACATTGACAAAATTTTAAATTGATAATATCAGGAAATACCAGTGTGATCTTTCATATATTAATCATTAAGAAAATTTAGCTGTAGTGACACACATTTGTAATCCTAGCACTCGTAGAGGCAGAGGCAGGTGGATTTTTGTGAGTTCAAGGCCAGCTGGGTCTACAAAGTGAGTCCAGGACAGCCAAGACTACACAGAGAAACCGTATTTTCAAAAACAAAACAGAAAGAAGAAAGAAAGAAAGAAGGAAAGAAAGAAAGAAAGAAAGAAAGAAAGAAAGAAAGAAAGAAAGAAAGAA
>NW_026593286.1:37523470-37603470 GCF_907164565.1 Psammomys obesus | reverse complement strand
TTGCTATCAGAAATAAGATTCACATATGAATACGTCAAAATAGTTATAAATGTATTCCTGGATAAAATATGATCAGTCTTGAGCAGAGTAATTCTGAATGATAATTTTATATATTAGTGACCAAAAACATTTGGTGTCTAATGATCACCTTATTCAATTGTTCTCAGATAGACACAGGCTTGTCAGGACACATTAGGAGAGTGTATCCTGGGGAAATTACAGTGTGGTTTCTTACAGCTACTTTTAAGTAAAATCCATATACTTTGTGGGCTGAAATGTAGGTCCTGAGCTCAAAAGTAATTTGTTTGTGTGCCTGAGAAAGGAGCTTTAAGTTTTCAAAATATATGTGAGCTAACCCTGGAATCTTTCTTGAAAGACTAACATAATTTTCATGTGAGTTTTAGTCCCCTGTTAAATATACAGGAGAAGCTGTGGCTACAGTTTCTAAATATGGAACACAATGCCATGCTATCATGAAATTTATTTGCTTTCTAGTTTCTCTCTCATTGTAAAATATATGATCCTATGGAAAAAGAGAACTCCTTGCAAAGTCAGTTGATGATAATGAAGTTACTGCATCTCACAGATGTTTTCACTTTAAAATGGAATATTATGATGGTGCTAAAACTTTCTTTCACCATTATTGTAATTTGCATAACATTCCTGGTGATGTTTATATTTTGAAAGTTGGAATGTTTTTGAGCTCATCATAGCCTAGTCCTAATTTTCTCAGTACATCTGTGGAAAATATCGAGGCAGTTTCCCTCAGCTCAATCATCTCTGATGAGTTTATACTGTCTTTCAAAAATGTTCAGTAAGGATTTTCTATGTACAGTACTTAAGGATTCTCCTTTATGGTTATTCAGCTTGAATCTTAAAAGGAAAGTAACAAATCAAAATGATGTGACAACATACAAATGGACTTCCATTCTCTCATGGGTTTCAATAGAAGCATTTTGGTGGACTTGTAGTGTATCTTAAGGATAGCCAAATCATTTTAATTCTGGATTCAAAGAGAAACAATGCTTTGTTTGCCAACAATAAAGTCAATTAGACTTCATTCAGCCTTTGAAGCTTGAAGTACACCCACGCACTGCAGGTGCCAATAAATGAAGGTTTCAAGGAATATAATTCAAAATGTAAAATATTTCAGGAAATAAATCTCCAGTAAAATTGCTGTATAAATTAAAGAGTGAAAGAGTGGTAACAAACAATTAGCATATGGAAACTTTTTTTTCTTTTGTTTTTCTTTCTGCAAAATATTTTTCCATCTAAAACCCTAAGCTTTCAGCATATAGGCTTCCTTGTGCTAGCCATTATCTTTAAAAGAGTAATGATTTTCAATGCCTAGGAAC
This sequence comes from Psammomys obesus, assembly GCF_907164565.1. Taxonomy (NCBI): domain Eukaryota; kingdom Metazoa; phylum Chordata; class Mammalia; order Rodentia; family Muridae; genus Psammomys; species Psammomys obesus. The sequence goes on along the minus strand of NW_026593286.1, from coordinate 37,602,115 downwards.
TGTTCTGTATTACTATTTCCTCATAATTCTGAGAGCACCTTACAATTAAGCACATACTGAAACCATGCATTACCTTATAGCACACAGCATTTCTTATCCAATCACAAGTTCAGTTGCACCAATTTTCTATTTCCGTTTGTCTGTACTTAATTAAATGCAAGAAAATCCTTGACTTAAAAATGTTAGATGTCACTAATTTTTCCTATAAAATATGTGCAGAGGGAGCCAACATAGACATTTTTGCATCACCTTCTCAATAACACCAGGAACACAAGTTAGAGAAATTTGCTCAAACTACATAATGTTCTCACTTTTGTCTCTTTTGGTGTTGTTAAAATTTATTTTATAATTTTATTGTAGTCAGAACACATAACACTAGTTATACCCTCCTAATATGTATTTAAAAACAATATATTCCTTTTTATTTTGTATTTTTTTTTCTTTTCTCATATATTACATTCTAACTACAGTTTCATCTCAGCCCTTTCCTCCCAGTTCTTCCCTAGCTTTACTCCTTCTCATTTGTCCTTCAGAAAAAAGCAGGCCTCCCAGGGGCATCAACCAAAACACAGCATAACAAGTTGCAGTAAAACTAAGCACATAACTGCATATCAAGGCTGCACAAAGCAACTCAGAATGATGAAAACGTATCACAAAAGCAGGCTACAGAGGCAGAGACGGATCCTGCTCCCACTATTAAGAGTCCCACAAAGACAAAAGCTATACAACCATAACAGATGTGGAGGACCTAGCTCAAATTTGTACAGGCTAAGTGAACTAAACTGAAGTGAATGGTTCCATTTCTGTGAGCCGTGTATGAACCCTATTTGTAGATTACGTCAGTCATGTTCTTGTAGTGTCCTTTACCCCTCTGGTTCCTGCAATCCTTCCTCCTCATGTTCTGCAGTATTTCCTGAGCTCTGCCTAATGTTTGGTTCAGGCTCTCCACCAGTTACTGGATGAAGTCTCTCTCATGGTGGTTACACTAAGCTTAGTCTAGAAGTATATCAGAATATCATTAGAAATAATTTTATTGACTTTTCTTTTGTCAGTCATATTTGGTTCTACCCTAGGTCTCTGAGCTATCTAGTCTCCATTTACTTGCCATCTAGGCCGTGTCAGGCATGGGCTTCCCCTCAAGGCATGGGTTTCAAGTTGGAGCAGGTATTCAATGGCCATTTTACAAGCTCTTTGCCACCTTTAACCAAGTACAACTTGAAGGCAGGACAAACTGTTGGTTGAAGGTTTTGCAGCTGGAAGTTTTGTTTGGAACCTGCACTGGAAGTTTTGCCTGGCTGTAGGAGATGCTCTGTTAAGCATCTTCATCTTCTTCATCCCCCATCACTAGAGTCTTCCCTATGGTTACCCTCATAGAGTGTAGGAAGTTTCCTTGCACTAGATTTCTATATTGCCCCTGAAATGCCCACCCTTGCACTGCAGAGACAATTGCACCTGTCTCTCCCAGTCTTTCTCCATCCCCTTCATGTGATGCCATCTGTTCTCATTCCTACCTGCGCCAGTCCACCCACTAAATCTGTTCTGTTTCACCTTCTTTTGGAGAGATCTCTGCAACCCTCCTTGAGCTGTGCTTGCAAGTTAACATCTTTGGGTCCTGATTATTCTTCACTTAGCTAATATCCACTTCTAAGTGAGTACACAGCATCTTTGCCTTCTAAATATTTTTAACTGAAATGAAACTATATAATTTGCCCTCCCTCTCTTGCATCTAGCTCTTTCTAATCTCTTCTACATCAGTTTTGCCACTCTCAAGTTCACAGTCTCTTGCTCTTTGATTATTATTGCTACAAACACACATCTGTGTGTATTTAGTGTGTGTATATAGGCACATATGTATGCATGCAAATGCACAAATACACACACACACACTTGCTGAGCCATTTTTGTTGTTTGTTTGATTATGGTTCCAGGACTGACTGTCCACTCTGCAAAGTAAATCTTGTTATTTAACCTGCAGATCAAAGTCTATCTGCAAGCCCCTATCAAAGAAACCTCTCTTTAATGCAAGTGTTGGCCATGGCAGGAATCCAAAACTGGAAACAACACAGAGATCAACAAATCATGGTGAGTTCATTTTCAATTGATAACACCTGAAAAATAGACCATCTGTGTCTCAGGGAACATCATGGAAGAGAGAGCAGAAAGATTAAATAGAGACTACCTGCATTCTCATGTGAAACATTCTTTCCTAGAAATGTCTTCATAAACAAGACTGCAATGTCAATAGACACGGCACAGTTCTTGTAGTCAGTAGGATCAATGTTATAGAGTTTTGTAGATTCCTTGTCCTAATTTTGGCACTAGAAATACAGCACAGCTCTTTATGTTTGAGTCTATATCAGTTATGTTAGTCTATGTCAGGTTACAGCTGTCTTTCATTTCGTTGACACACTCATTCTGTACCAATTTCAGTGAATTCTTTATAGTCATGAAATCATTTTATATTTCATAAGTCTTTCTTCGGTCCTATTGAGAATATTTGTGTCATTTGTTCATTTTGCCTGTGTTACCATGGTGTATCAAAATAATTGACTTGTTTATTATTGACTATTACTCCTTCGTAGGAATAAATCTACCTTGGTTATCTAGTTTAATCTTTTCACTATGATATTGTGTTTAATTTGGAAATACTTAGTATGTGTTTTTGCATCTGTATTCATGAAACATAATGTCCTGCAAATGTGTTTGTTTCTTTTCTTTATTGTTACACTTTTCTGTGGTGTCTATGTAGTTCTAAAACCATCCTGCTATTATTATTTAAGTGAACTTTATATCATCCTATTGCTTTTTGTTATTAAGTTTTTTAGTACCTTAAGATGATTGGTAGCCTTTTATAAATGTTCTTGAAACTCAGCGCTCTGACAGTCTTTTTGCTTCTATGATCTTCACTCTTCTGAAATTTTTGATTACTGATTAATATTATTTATATTTTTGATGCTGTTAGGATTTCCTACTCTTTCTCATTACAATTGTTTAAGCTGTGTATTTCTTTTCTTCTCAGATAATGGACAGTGATCTGTCATGAGAAATTTTGTTTTCATGGTATCTTACATGCCTGATATCACTTTGGATTTTGCTTTGGGGTTTTCTCTTTCTCTTGGTTATTTTCTTTTTTTTCAAAAATCTTTGGGGGAAAAAAGGCATTTTTTTATTCTACCAAATTTTCTATTATTTTCAGTTCTCTATGTTGCTCTTTTCTGGTCTAGTTTTTACTGTTCTTATATTGATCCCTTGGATTTTATTTATTTTGTTTCTGATTACCCCAGAAACAAAGTTAGCTCTTTATTATTTGAAATTGCCTTTGACATGTGACTTTAAGGTTTTTAAGTTCTGCTCTATTACTTACAGTTTTTTTTCTAGTGTGTTACGAGTTCAGTGTGCCAGTGTGTTGTATTTTCATTTCTTCTAAATATTATAGATGTAGCTTAGAGGTTCATAGACCCAATGGTTGTTGAAGGAAGGTTTATTGTTAATGTCAAGTTATAGTTGAACGAACTCAGTATTACTTTAAATAAGTTTATATGGTTAAAAAAATTGGAGCATAGAAAAGCACATAATTTATTCTCTTTGCTGAGATTTATCAAAGCCCATGCAAGCACATTCCTTTATACTTTAGCGTAATAATGTGGTCACATCATAATATTTAGCTGCGTAAACTTACTGAGTTTAAACTGGAGTTCTGATACTAAAACTCAGGGGGAAATGAATATAGGGTGAGCAAGTAAGTGTTCATAATTTGATCCTTCTACTTTGGCCTTCTCAGGTGGATGTCATTGTATTATTTTACAAGCTAGGGATAGAACACAGAGCTTTTTGTATACTAACTGAACACTAGGCTACCCGAGCTACAACCTAGCTTCTCAATATTTGATGATTCAAAATCTGAGTTTGAAATATTGGAGGCACAATAGTCCACCAAGTAAAACCCAGGAATCAAAATCTAGATTTTTATGTCATCATAAAATAAAATAAATAAATTTTAGATATAAGTGCCAAACACATTTTGTTGACTGATACTATTTCCCTCAGACAGATAAGAGAAACACAATTATAGTCACAAAAATCAGTTATTTGACATTCCATTTTTTTTGTAATAATGTGACTACATTTTAATAACACACTGATTTTCTATAGTGTATATGGACATCCTCAGATGCTCATACTAGAATTCTCAAATCAATTATAACACTGCTTTCTGGACAGTTACACTAATTTATCCCTTCATCAAGATTTTCCTAGTTCCTTGAGCAGCTGATTCTCTTCTGGCTTATTATTCCTTACAATTTCAAGGTTCAATTCATGTGGAGTCCACCCAACAGTGGTTAAGGAGTCACTCCTGAGCATTATATTTTCTTTCAGGTTTGTCTCTGTGTTGGGTCCATCATTCTCCCTTAAGCAACAATGTCACACTTATTTTGATGGCCTGTCAACCGAAATGCTAAGTTTTTTACACTTAATCCTATGACAAAATTGAGTAAAAGTGATGCATTTAAAATACTTGTGAACTATGACAAATAAAGCTGCTACAAACAGGATTGGGCAAATGTCCTTGTTGAATACTTGAGCATGTTTTGGATATATGCCTAGGAGTGCTTTAGCTGGATCTTGAGGAAGCGCTATTTCTATTTGTCTGAGAAAGCGTCAGATTGATTTCCAGAGTGGTTGTACAAGTTTACATTCCCACCAGCAATGGGATATCCTCTTCAGCATGTGTTTTCACTTGAGTTTTTTTTATCTTAGCCACTCCAATGGATGTAAGGTGAAATCTCAGGGTCGTTTTGATTTGCATTTCCCTGATCGCTATGGATGTTGAGCATTTCTTTAGGTGTTTCTCTGCCATTCGATATTGCTCTATTGAGAATTCTCTTTTATCTCTGTACCCCATTTTTATTTGGGTTACTTCATTTTATTTTCTGTTTAACGTCTTGAGTTCTTTATATATTCTCGTATTAGCCTTCTGTCAGATAAAGGGTTGGTGAAGACCCTTTCCCAATCTGTAAGCTGTCATTTTGCTCTTATGACAGTGTAAACAACCAAGATGTCCCTCAATGGAGGAATGGATACAGAAATTGTGCTACATTTACACAATGGAATATTACTCAGCAATTAAAAACAAGGAAATTATGAAATTTGAGGGCAAATGGTAGGAACTAGAAATGATCATCGTGAGTGAGCAGAAAGCAGAAAGACACACATGGAATATACTCAATCATAAGTGGATATTAGAGATATAATATAGGATAAACATACTAAAATCTGTACACCTAAAGAAGCTAAGTAAGGAGGAGGACCCTGGGTAAGATGATAACTCCTTATGCAGAAAGGCAAAGGGGATGGACATCAGAAGAGCGAGAAAAGAGGCAACAGGACAAGAGCTTACCACAGAGGGCTGTTGAAAGACTCTACCCAGAAAGGCATTGAAGGAGATGCTGAGACTCATAACCAATCTTTGGGCAGAGTGCAAGGAATCTTATGAAAGAAGGGGGAGATAGACCTGGAGGGGACAGGAACTCCACAGTGAAAGCCACAGACCCAAAATATATGGGCACATAGGTCTTTTCTGAGACTGATACTCCAATGAAGGACCATGCACGGAGATAACCTAGAACTGCTAGAACTCCTACACAGATATTGCCCATGGAAGCTCAGTCTCTAAGTGGGATCCCTTGTAATGAGTACAGAAACTGTCTCTGCCATGAAGTAGGTGGCTGGCACTTTGTTCACCTCCCCCTGAGGGAATGGGAACTTACCAAGCCACAGAGGAAAACAATGCAGCCAGTCCTGACGAGACCTGATGGGCTAGGGTCAGTTGGAAGGGGAGGAGGGCCTCCCCTATCAGTAGACTTGGGAGGGGCATGGGAGGAGATGAGGGAGGAAAGGTGGGATTGGGAGGTGATTAGAGAGGGGGCTACAGTGGGGACACTAAGTGAATAAACTGAAATTTTTAAAAATTAAAATTAAAAAAAAAGAAATGCAAAATAATACTTGTGAGTGTTATAATGTTTACTGATATTTTTTTTTCTAGTTTGGTCTGGAGGTCACTAGTGTGATAGCTCATAAATTCAACACATACTTTCCAAAATTTTGTGGATTTTGCTGTTAGGTGTTTACAGTGTACCTTTCAGGTGGTATTTCGTTGTTGTTGTTGTTCTTTGTTTTTTGTTTTTTTAATTTTAGAAGATTGACAGTGTCTAGCCTATGACCAGGTGGCCCTTTAAATCAATCTGATAGATGTCTTCATATCTGTGTTTTAACTACATCCAGTTTATTCCAATCAATAAAGCTATTCTTAGTTAAAATTCTTAATTAGGAAAGATAAAAAACTCAGGAAAAGATAGAGAGAACTTTATTAGAAACATAATAAATGAAAAAGAAAATCAAACTGTATGAAAAAAAATTATGAGCAGAGAGGTTAGGCATACCCAAAATAACTGAGTAGGAAAGTGAACAGCTGATCTAGGGAGGAACAAGGTCTTAAAGATCATGCCTTTATTGTTCAGGCTTTATCAGAACATGTGTATGAAACTAAATGAACTGAGAGCTGATCCATGTGATTGGACATTGTCTATCAACTTTCATCATAAAAGCTGTCAGGTATGGGAGAATAAGAAGGGGAATAAGAATGTGACTTACAAGGGGAAAGGAGACTATATAGCAACCACATGAGAGTGGAAACTCTAACAAGGCCAAATCGATGGCTGTTGTCAGCTTTAAAGAACTTGTGTCAGGATGGAGACAATATGGCAAGCTTGTGTGATAAATGTGGGAATGTATAGAAACATAGTTTAAAAGAGACTTCTCCAAAACAGCATGTTTTCTCATACCACTTGACGAACATATTGATATAGTGTGTAACAGAAATAAAATCATATAGAAGAATGGATTTCAATATTTATGTCCAATTAAATTAGTTTTTAAATTTTCTGTTCACTCATAAATCCACATATTCTTTTCTTGGAGATGACTGCCATTACAAAATAAAGCTTGTTTAAACATCTATATAAGGACGTGGATTGCTCCCACTATTCTCTGGAAATCCTGTATGACACAAATAAAGCAGTTCAATACCAGCTTTAAATGCCACATGCCATACATGATAAGAAGAACATGTTGAAACATGAAAACCTGACTAGAAGAAAAGAGTGAGTACACTGAGTAGAACTAGGTGGAAGAACTACCTAAAAAAATAGTTTCTATTAGTATTATTATTAACTACGACTGGCACCTTGATGTGTCAGGAGGATGTACACAGAGAATGAACATAGGAAATGTCATTGTCGAGTGACTGCTCCAGCTTACTACTCACACTGTCTCACCATTGTCTCAGTTACGGTGTACGTGGATATTAAAGTTTGAGAACCAATGCTAGGGAATGAAGGTTTGTGCTTTGGGAATAGGTAGTGGTCAAGGAGTAGTAAATTCTGTCAGAATTGCAGGTGGTCAGGTGAGGTAACTTGGAAGTTAGCAGTTCTGGGTGCAGGAACTGCAGTGGCAGCTAGTAGCACAGGTCTCTACTGCCCAACCTGTCTCACGGGGGAAACGGCCTGCAGCACTCCTTGTTTCTCACTTATATTTTCATCAAAGCCAGGGAAATATTTTTCAACACAACTGTATGCTAAGTTATGGCTTTTTGATAGAGTCACTTGCTCAAGAGTAATCCGGGGAAGGAGGTTGCATCCAATGCACCACTCGGTCTTCCTTTCATCAAGTGTAGAGCTTTGATTCCAATTTCTGTTCATTCATCATGTCCTGACACTATCTGACCACTTCGTATAAAGACCAAGTGGATTTTGTTGATAGTCCAGGTCTGCTAGCAAGCTGGCTTCAGATAATTTCTTAGCTACTGTTTAGCGCAGTTTTGGAAAAAAAGGACATTGATGAAAATTTCTCCAGCCTAGATTTTTGTAGCCATTGGGGGTCATTAAGGACCCTTCCTACTCAAACATCAAATAAATATTCTTATACTAAGAGCTACTGTAAGCATTCTCATAGGAATTGTGTCTGTCTTGACCTACAGAGACAGTACTTGTATAATCAAAAAATGGTTTAATGTCAAGGAAGGCTAGAAAAGACATTGCACCTCTTTTGAGCATGTGCTTTATTCATTCTGACTTCCATCCAGGTCACTATGTCTGATTTTTCATGATTATGTACCACAGGCTCTTTTTCAGATATAAATGACTTCCATCAGATGCAACTTATTTTCAGTTATACTAGTGACTTTTACTGTGTTTTACGTTTAGACACCATAGACCCGACTTCATGTGAGAAGTCAGAGACACTAGGGATTATAGCTATCAGATGCATCTATTAAATGTAAGTAGGACATGCAACCAGAGACTCTCCATGTCCCCAAGGAATAACGCTCCGGTAGCAAGCAGATGGGTTTTGACGTTTGGTGGCTGTGATCAGGGGATCATAATTCACTAAGACATAAGTGACTGGTGGACAAGGAGTCCTGAAAGAAAGCCAATGAAAATCGAATCTTAGAATTCATAAATATAAATTAAAAATTGTTATTTTGGTGAGCAGTCTTGTACTTAACCCAGTTTTTATGGACTGGTGGGTCACAACCCCTTTGGGGAGGTATCCAACACCCTTTCACAGCGGTTGTCTATGACCATTGGAAAACACAGTTGTTTTACATTACACTTGATGACAGTAACACAATCACAGTTATGAAGCAGCAACAGAAATTATTTTACGGCTGCAGATCACCACATCATGAGTAAACATATTAGGGTGTCACAGCGCTAGTAAATTTGATAACCACTGACTTAAAATTGGGGATGACACCCAAGACAACCAGGGGAGGTCAGACATCATGGCCATGCTGTTTGTGAAACCTGGCAGACAGTGAAATAATTGGAAGTCCACCAGCAGACTCTTCCAGTTTAGAAGTCACGTCCCCCTTGGCAATTTAAATAATTGGTGTTTTAGCAGGCGGTTGATTTGTTCATTCAGGTTTTCAGCTGAAAGAAATAGGGATGAAGGATGCTGTATAGAGTACATGGTTCAAAGACTCACTGTTGGGCTGTCTAAACCATAAAGCAAGGTCTTCTGATTAGAATCATATTCTAAGGGAAATGATGTACATTTTTTCAGACTATTATTCTTGATATTATTGTCACATGCTATATGGGAATATCTACAGAGAACCCTGGGAAGGGTCTGTCATAACTGGCTGTTTTACTGAGGGTTTTATAGCTACCAATAGACACCATGACCATGCAACTCTCATAAAGGAAAACGTTTGTTTAATTGGGGCTGTCTTATAGGTTTAGAGGTTTAGTATAGGAAAAATACATATAATATTATTACAAGATACTCAATTACTTCTTTTATTTTTGTTATAAAATTATTAAATAATTATTAAGGGAGCATTTTAAATCACAAAGTCCCCAAGTACACAATATCAAAGTTTTTTTTAAAAAACTCATAAAGTCTTGCCTACGATTCTGAAAAGAAATTATAATTAGAAGTTGCAATTTGGAATAAGCCAGTGTTATTGGAGAATTTTGCTTAATACAGTGACAAAATCTTAGGGGACAGAAATAGATGTAGCCAAGAAGTTATACCAATTCTAAGAACTGTGTCTATATATATATATATCTTTATAATCTCTAAAACTGTAGATTTTATGTGTTTTTTTATTCTACAAAGAAGTAATGGTAGTTGATTTTACATGATAGGAATATTTATATGCTGGAGTGGAAACCTGCTAGATCAGAGAGGAAGAGAAAGTACCCATTTAAGCTTCATTCTCAGCTCAGATCTGGATGGAAAAAAAAAAAAGGCTCACTAGCTCAACTGACATCCCAGGAGCAAAAGGCCAAAAAACTCAAGGCCAAAGGCTTGCTAGCTCAAAGTCCCCAAAGCTAGGGAGCTGAAAAACCAAAGCCAAAGCTAAAACCAGAGCTTAAGCTAAAAGCTTTCTACTTCTCCATGTTGTCTTAAATAGCCCTCAACTCAAAATCCCTCCTAGCAGTTAATCACTGCCAGCTGGTTTCTTGCTCTGCCTCTTGACCTAGGGTTAAGTTTATTAAATCCTGTCTACAGAAAGCTTTTGGATTAAAGGTGTGTGCTAGGGCTGGGTGAACCACACCATATTCACCTGTTTAGAATAAATAGAAAGTTTTTGGATTAAAGGTGTGTGATAGGGATCAACCACACTAAACAAGAAACAGGATTTTTGAGTTCACAATTTTGGGGTTTGAGATGGGATCAAATACCCTGCAGCAAAGTTATATTATCATTACAACAATTTTACATGAAAGAAATTGGTCATTCTTGTAAAAGATGGAATAGAGCTAGGAATTTGGTGGCACAAAAAATATGCTTCAGGATTTTCTGTAAATGTGATATTTTTGAATATGTGTGAGTGTAACAAACTTTAAAGACTTATTACCGATAATTTAATGAACTATGTTAGAAATTCTACTTTCATCAAAGTCTCACGTCGTCTGATTCTGAAAAGAGCAATAAAACTTTAATATAATCCATTATTGATGGTTTGGGTAATTTAATCTGCTGAAATTCTTTTCATTCTAAGACGAAGTATGCATGTCGTTTTCAAACTAAGTTATAAAAAGAATAAAATGGAATAGTTTCTTTATTTAACTTCAGTACAGTTATTAACCAGTATTCTGTTTTTGAGGGTGACAAATTTTCCATACACCTTTGTGATATTCCTGACAGCTATTTTTTCAAACTTAAAGACCTTAAGCATTGAACATGTGTATTAAACTAGAATGCTCCAATTTTAGGAGCCAGTGATATGACTTAGCGGTGGTTTGACCTTCTAGAACACCTGAGTTCCCAACACTTATGTTAGGTGGCTCCCAACTGCCTGTAACTCAAGTTCCAGGGATCCAACATTATTTTCTGGTACCCATACTCAAAAAAGAACACACACACACACACACACACACACACACACACACACACACACATTAAAAAATAAAATGGATTTTTAAATGGTAAATGTTAATTTTAAAATACAGGCATGTGGGTATTGTATTCAGTATCTTGGAGCTTATTGATTACAGGTTTATCAGTTCTGTGATATCTAAATGGTATCACTGGCATTTAACTCCTCTTTGCACAAAAATTGTTGCACATTTTTTTCTCTTTTAAAATAAACCATTTTACATCAACAAATGTAGGAATATATTTGGGATATGTTTTATTGTGTTTTCATTTTTCCACATAGCAGTTCCTGATAGCTTATGTCACAGGTGAGTGTGTTCTCAAGAGTATGAGGCAGATAAAACAGGCATTTCAAGTGAATCCTTTACTCACATGTAAAGTATTGGTGCTGGTTGTTAAATAATTACCATTTATATTGAAATATTAAAGTTCTATCTTTACTGTATTTAGGATATATTTCATAAGGTCTACGGTGAACACAACTGTACTTAACTAGAGTAAATAAACTAAGTCCTCAGAAAGTGATCTCTTTTTTTTTTAATTTTATTTTTTTCTTATCAGTTACATTTTATTAACTCTGTATCCCAGCCTTGTCCCGCTCCCTCATTCCCTCCCAATCCCACCCTCCCTCCCTCATCTCCACCGTGCCCCTTTCCAAGTCCACTGATGGGGGGGACCTCCTCCCCATTCATCCAATCCTGTTTTATCAGATATGAAAGTGATCTCTTAAGAAGTAGAAATGGACAATTTTTTTAAGTGCTTACAGTAGGAAAATTGATTTTAAACAATTTGAGTTTCCTAACATTATACACTTTGTTTTGGTGAATTCATTGAAATGGGATGGAACAGAGAACATTTCAGCTGGAAATATTCAGAAATCAATTGCTGGATTTCGGAATTATTGCTGTAAATGATTATTATTCCCAGTCCCTAGTGCAGCAGAGTGGAGCTGCTTCCTTGCAGCTTCCTTGATCCTGGAGGTATCGACTCACAGACAGGAAGGCAATGGGTGTCTCAAGATGCCCACTGTCACAGTGGCTTTAAATTTGAATGTTGGAAAAAGTTTGAAATGATGACAACCTACATCTACCATGATTTGAGTAATTAAGTGAAAAAAAATCTCTGAAAAGAGAAGCCTGATAACCGGTTGTTATGTTCTTCCTTGTGGAAGACTATTTCTCTTATTGCATCATTCCTTAGCTACTTGCGGCTCTCTGTGCAGGGCTGAGGAATTGTGGTCTTCCCCTGTCCACTTAGTTACGTCTACTGAAGTTGCTCTCTCTGGCTCATGTTTAGGCACGCATGTTGCTTCTACTTTATGGATGAATCTTCTGATATTAGTAAGAAAAGCAGTCTCAGCAAAGCGAATGACCCTCTGTCCCTTAGAATCCTTTTGCCTAAAATTATAAATGCAAGTAACATTACAGAGATGTGGAAGGATTTACTTATCTATGTGGAGTACACATAAATACATTCATTTGTGTGTATGTGTGCATATATGCATTGATTACAATTAATGAAAAATGAGGCCATGAACTTGAAAAAAAATCAAGAAAATGTACGAAGGGAAGTTTTGGTGTGAAGAAAGGGAAGGCTGAAATGCTGTAACTTAATCTCAAAAAAAAAATTTAAAGACTTTCAAAAAATAAATGCTACCAGAGAAAAGAAAAAGAAAAAAAAATATGAAAGTGAGGGATTGAGTTACCACTTAGAATTCTCATGCAGAAAATCTCTAGTGGGCAAGAGAAATACTGTTTTTAAGCTATCATGCTTCTAGTCCTTTTTTTATCTTTCTGTCCTTTATTTGGAATTAAAGCTTCAGTATTTTTTTTAATAAAATGCAAAAGTCCTGCTCATTTTTAGCTGAATTCCCAAAGACCTAATTTTAAAAAAGTGTTCTAAATTTATTGGGGAAAAATGTAAATTGTTGCAATAACACAACATGCATACTTTACTACAGACAGCAATAGTAATTACTTGTAACCATACAATGTAAAGTTGCTGAGACTCTTGCTTCCAGGCAAGGTTAATGCTCAGAACTGTAGAGCTTGCTACTTATTACCTTTACAAATGTTACTACACCAGAAGTCTGTTTCTTCCATACAGAGACATTATTTCCATTTGTCTAGGTATATATAAATATTGAATCCTCAAATGTAAATGAAAATATAATCTATATTTTAAAACGGCAAAACATAAAACTAAAATAATTCCTTTACAGATGTGATTAATGTGTTCTTATTTTATTTACAATTACTTGTAAAGAATTAAGCTTATGAATGAGAAAGTTCAAAAAAAAATACCCAGGTGTGTTTTTACAAAAGAATTAGCAACAATTAAATTCTACTAAATTTTGAACTGTCTGATTTTATTTTTATTATGAGCCAAAAGACTAATCAGTGATTTCTTCTGAGCACATGGCTAAAAGAGCCCTCTTAGAGGCACTTCCTGCATCCCGTTATAGTTCTAATAAGTAAAAACAGAGTCTGGCAGACAGTCTACATTTTGCACTTATTTCAAACCACCTTCTGAACAACACATAAAACATTTCATGCAATTATAAGAGAAAAATGCATTTTCTGCATCTCATTTTATCATTTGTCACAATTATTTGATCTTACCCATTTTAAACAATATAGGTCTGAAAATATTTATCCCTAAGCATCAAGTATATGTGGAAAAATTTGCTACCTGCTCATTTTAAGTATAATTAAGTATATTAAGATCTGCCAAGCCAAAATTAGTGAGCTTAAATATTTTTTTTTATCCTTGATGTCTTTTTATTGTTAGGTTACACAGGAATTGATACATACTTTCAAACTATATTTTTATCAATGTAGGTTACAAATGTCTAGTGTCTTACCATATTTCTAGTTAGAATAAAAATATTTTATCATTATTGATTTCATAAGCTTTTTCTGTATTTTTATATATGTTAGCTGAAAAGAACTATATTGTTTCCCCAAATCTCTGGTTTAAGACTCATTGATCCACACACACTAGGGTCTATTATCATAACTTCACTTTCTTTTTAAAAGATTTTACGTAATTCCTAATCTTCTCTCCTGTGTTTTTCTTACTCATTTGCATTGCTTTCCTCTCCTCTGTAGCATGGTATGGCACAGCCCTCTCAGTTAGCATTTCTTCCCCTTTGAATTATTGGCATACATGAGTGTGTACACCAGCTGTCTTTTTAAAGAAGATTCAAAAGCAGTCTACATTAGAAATTATTACATCTTTCTGCATATTAAAACAAACCAAACATTTTAATGGATGCCAATTAAGAAAAAAAAAAAAACTTAACTATTTAGATGTCGTCAAGAAAAAACAAAAGCAAACTCAGCAGTATGACAGAATGCTCTTCAAATTCAGGTCACATGTGCTGATATCCTGCAAATGGACACCTGCAGTCTACAAGTAGCTACAGTGTTTCTTCCATGTTGCTGTGAGGATCTAGTTTCCTTACAGCATAAGAGCAGGAGGTTCAACAGCACTTAAGAACTGCATTAAAGGTGTGGCTGTAAGGACAGCAGGCAAAGCAAGAGAGACTGGCTCATGGAAAGAGCCTATAAACACACACACACACACACACACACATATATATATACATATACATATACATATATATACATCATTCTATGTATTGCATATATATATATATATATATATATATATATATATATATATTTCACCAAAATTTTATTGACTGCTTTTCTAATCACTATGACCAAAAACATGACAAGATCCATGTTAAGAGGGGAAGGGCTGTTTTTGTTAATGATACAAAAGGAATGGCTATGAAGTAGAGAAAATGGAGTTTGGGTGCTCCCTTGTCTTTTGGACCACCGTTACCAGTAACTGAATAAATTCAGTCTCTTTCCATAGTCTATGACACATCACCATTCACAGTAAGCAACATATGCTTCCATGACATACACTGGAGTTAACCCTCCCTGGAAGCATTCTTATAAACACCAAAAGTGTTGCTTGCTAAACCTTTAGGTAGATATCAACCCAGTTACAGTGATGAACAAAATAAACATTGCACAATCATAGCTCTCATTTTTCCTTATTTAGTTAGTGATTCAGTTGGTGGTGGAAGTTAAGTTTGATAGCATCACCCCAATTCCAATCCTTTGCTTTGAGGCTGCAGGTACAATAAGACAGGACATGTCCTGACTTCTGAGTTATGTTACTCTTTGGTCTACTTTCCTGAAGGTGCTTCTTTTGAGCTATCTGGTCATAACAAGGATAAAAATAACTCATATGCACAGCCAGGCACTACTTCATAAATTTCTAATCCCAACAGCAGGGAAGTTGAAACAGGTAGACTTATCAATTCAAGGCCAGAGGAGATACTGTGGGAGAACCTGTTTCAAACAATAACAAACTTAAACGAAACAAAACAAGAAGACAAGCAAGCAAAACTTTAGTGAATCTCTACATTTTATATTTAGCCAATATGCTTAAGTCATTTTCCTCATTGAAACAGAGCTACAAAAGTACCACAGGAGAGGGAAATAGTCACAGTTTATAGACTTACATATAGATACCTGAAAAGACAGATGTACAGCCAGGAAAGGGGACAAGAAAAGGACAGACAAAGCAGGAGATTCTGAGGAGCTCACATTATTTAATATTATAAACAATAAAATGATCAGATAGAATCTTACCTAAGCTGAGAAAACAGTGTCAAATTTTATTTGAAAATACTTTCTTAGAAGGTACATTTGCAGCTTGCCATGTGGAACAAAAGTTGTGACATTACTTGATCTTTGCTATCCTGTGTCACTAATCAACATAACAATTTAAATTTAAATAAACCAAGCATTTGATATACATATGTAATACCAGCATTTAGAGGGTGAGGCAGGAGAATCTCTGTGAGTTCAAAGGCCAATTTGGTATACATATTAAAATCTTGTTTAATAAGTGAAAAATCAATTAGCAACAGAGAAAATAAAACATGTCCTCCCTTCATCAAGCTGACAACGTTTCAAGTGTTCAACCTACACACGTACTATACTGGCAAGTGACTTGTGATTCATAGGTATAGTACTGGCTGGACACACGAGAAGTGTAGGTTCAGTGCTGGTCAACAGAGAGCAAAACAAGGGCCAGATGGAATTGATGGTGTTCCTGCAAATACTGAATTATTCCATGAAAAATAAAGTCTTGTTCTTTCTTAATACTGAAAGGATGAGGTTTGGCTTGAGTGCCACTATCTTAAGCCAGCCACCCATATGTTGGGCTTGAATATCATTTAAGGTAAAGCCAAGGGCATAGGGGTGTTCTATTTCTTTTTTCTCTCTCTCCTTCTCTCTCTCTCTCTCTCTCTCTCTCTCTCTCTCTCTTTCTTTTCTAATTTCTTTTAAGGTTCCAGCCACAAGACCCATGACTCAGAAACCTATTATTACTGAGCCAAACTGCTATTTTTCCCTCTTGCATAATCTTAAATAGCCCACCTACTTGTAGATTTTGATCTTGTGATGTTGTCTTACACATGTTATTTGTGGTTTTAAGGATTAAAACCCTATCACCCAGAAGAATCAGGGTTGTAGTATCAGCTCCGGATTCTGTGCTGGATCCCTAGCCAGTCTGTCTGCTGTTAAAATCAATAAAGCTGCTCTGGTTAAGAAACCTTGATGCAACAGAGTCCATGTCAGAGACAGCCCTTGATCCCAAGACACCCACATGGAGACTGAGCTGTCTACGGGCTACATCTGAGTATCTGGGTTCTAGGTCCACTTCATGCATGGGCCTTGGCTGGTCCATCAGTCTCTTCAGGGACCTATGTCCCAGATTTGTTGGCTCTGTTGGTCTTCTTGTGGAGGTCCCGTCCCCTCCAGGTAATATAATTCAGTATCTGCAGGAACTCCATTAATTTCATCCGGCCTTTATTCTGCTCACTGTTGACCAGCACTGAACCTACACTTGTGTGTCTGGCCAGTACTACACCACCACTCTTTCCTATAAGTCCCTACACTCTGCCCAAAATTTGACTGTAAGTCTTAGTATCTGCTTTGATCCCCTGCTGCATGGAGTTTTCAGGGGACATTTATTACTTCCCCTTGTTGGTGGGGAGAGGAGGACATTACCAGGGTCAGAGGAAGAGGATGCAAGCAGTCCCAATGAGACTTGATAGTCTGGGGTCACGTGATAGGGGAGGAGGGCTCCCCCTTTCTGAGAAATAGGGAAGAAGAATAGTGGGAAAGAGGGAGAAAGGTCAGGACCAGAGATGAGGGAAGGAGCTACAATCGGTATGTAAAGTGAATACATTATAAAAAATAAGTGTAAATAAATAAATATATATATAACAAGAGCCGAGGAAAAAATAAACCTTGATGCATCCTGGGTGTTAGGTTTTCTCTGGACCCTACAACAAATATGACTTGAAAAATTAAATTTATTTCTCTGAGGAAATGTTAAAAAATTAAAACATATGAGTCAGGTGTGGTGGCACACACCTTTAATTCCAGCTCCATCGGAGGTAGATGGAGGAGGGTCTCTTTGAGTTTGAGACTAGCCTGACTTACAGAGTGAGTCTAGGACATCTAAAGCTACCTAGAGAAACCCAGTCTCAGAAAACAAACAAGCAAACAAACAAAATAAAACCTATTGAGTAAAAAGGAACATAACACCAAATTTCAAATCTTTTCATACATTAAAAATCTATACTGTGCAGAAAGGGGGTAACTTAAAAAACAAAATTTTTCTTCTCCAAAATTGCATATGCAATTAAAGAACAAACAAGCATATTTTGAGCAGATTCAATATAGTACAAGAGTTAAATTTTCTTTAATTTCTTCTATTTTTATATATTTCTTGAGAATTTCATATATATATATATATATATATATATATATATATATATACATACACAGTGCATTTTAATTATATAATTTATTCATGAACTGTGGATGGCAAGCCAGCTCAGCTGGTAAGCACAATTGCCTCCAAGAATAACATCCTGCACATCATCCCTGGGACCCATTTGATAAGGGAAGAACTAACTCTCCCCATGGCCTCTCCTCTGCAGAGATGATCTGTGAAATACACATGGCCCACCCCAGATAGAGTTATGTACATGCATACATAACTAAATAAATGTAATGCAATTTTTATTTATAAGTTAATATGACAATCACCTGCAATTTAAAAATGGATTTATCAACATGCTTTTGACATTAAACATGTTCCAAATTATTCATAATGGATAAGCTACATACTTTTGATCTCTCAAATGCCACAGAATGAGGACACTAAATATCTGACTGAATAAACCAGTATTATTATGACTAATACCTATCCTTACATCAAAAATTGCTTTCTTGCTCATTCTAGCACTCCTCAATGACTATTGATCAGTGGTTCTCTGTCTCCAAACATACTTACAGTAGGATTCACAACAGTAGCAAAATTACAGTTATGAAGTAGGAACAAAAATAATTTTATGGTTGGGTCATACCACCACAACATGAGGAAAGGAATGAAACTGACTCAGGATAAAAGGCTGAGAACAACTGATATAGATAATCTCATTTGAAATTATTTTAAACCTATCGGGAGAGTCAAGGTAGGTACAGAGGCTATTCCTAAACATATTTTTAAAAGGTAGCACACTTGGTTTTTTAACAAAACGCACTGTCTCTATGGCTCCTCATGAAACTATTCATAGCAGTAACGGTGTGTGTTTTAATCATCCCATGATGGTGTTTCCCTGTATTTTATGTCTGTACATCAACATACAGATGTAGATGTGTATCTGTGTATATATATTACATATACATAACAACCATATTATATTCATTTCTTCCATACCAGTATATCAAAAGTAAAAACAAAAAAAAAAAAACAAAACAAAGCAAAACAAAAAACACACAGTGCTTTGAATGTAAGTTCAAATCTACATGGTGCTTTAACTTGTGATGACAACACAGACAATTTGCAAAAGTACTTTTCCTATGGTTTCTCACAGGTGAGAATATTTGAGTCATGGGAATAAGATGGAATACATTTGTTTCTTTAGAGTTTTGCCGTAATGGTAAATTCTGAAAAAGCAATAAAGAAAGGGGAAGATTAAAATGTTAGAGTTTATTTTTCCTAATAAAAACAATCATAAATATAACTAAGCCATTATCAAAGGGAATTAATTAGAAATATCTAATTTTCCAACATGCTACTTTTGCAAAAATTCTATCACTTCAGAGGAATCGTTGACTCTAATCTAGCAACCTATTTAATATTTAGTATGCATATGACATATTTTTTTTGAAAACTTAGCTACCTGAATAATGTATTTAATCAAGAAACTTAAAGGCAATGTGATTTTCAATGTGAACTGATTAGCAAAAACATGATCAGCTCCCTAAAATTTAAACTTTAGAACTAACAGTTTGCATAATGTTCATTTAGTGCTTAGTGTTAAATCCTGAAATGAAAGATGAATATGTAATACTCCAACATGGTATTAGTTTTACTTTATAATCGTTTCCCCCAGGTCTGTAAACAACAGGGAATAATGAGGAAAGAACAATCATTGTCTTCAAATTAATTAAGATGTGAATTTTTATCATAATTCCATAATGAATAAAAATCCTCTCCTACATTTTTTTCTTAAAAAAAAAACAATAGAATCCGGAATAAATATTGTTAGGATATATTTTCCTTTTTTGTTGTTGTTGTACAGTTTTTCTTATTAATTTTATTTATTATTATCATTTATTACAATTTATTCAATTTGTAACCCAGGGAAGGAAAACAGAGAGGAGTTAGAGGACAGGAGAAAGAGTATGGTGTCCCCCTTCCTCAAGAGAGAGAAAAGGCAGAGAGGAGGGAAGGGGAAAGAAACTGAAGCAGAGAAAGAGAGAAGCAGATGGAGAGGCCCAGATGATGACATAGGATGAAGGACATTGCACGACTCTAAAGGTCCCTGAGGGCAGGCCAGTTGAATTGCTTACACAACATAATATTCCTCCCATTTGCTTAATTTTTAAAAAATGAGGCGCTAGGGAGGGGTGGTGAGGCAGAAATCAGGATGTTGGACTTCTCATGCAAGGAAAGTTAACATATATAAATGTAGGTTCATAGGAAGCATCTCTTGGCTGCTATTCAAGGGGTTAAGAGACAGAGATGTGAGAGAGAGAAAGAGAGAGAGAAAGAGCACCAAAATGGCCAGATTACATGGTGAGGAGAAGGAAGGGAAGCCCCTGACCTGGAAAGTTCAGGGTAGAGAGTGGGGTTTGCCAGTCATGCCCAGCAGCAGATAGGGACTGAGGAATCCTAGGAGAACTTGGAGCTGTTTGTCCCAGGCCTGAAGCACACTATTCCAGCCTTTTGTTGATAAGAAATGGATAATGGGCAAAGATATCACTCATTCTTACCTACTACCTGCTGACTCTGGGGTGGACAATCGCTAGGCCAAAAGGCAAAAATGTTGGCCAAGTGCAGAAAGAGTAGGCTATTTTGATGCTGTCCAGGATCTGTGAAAACATCTGTGGCGAAGAGGGAAAGTGCAGGTCTGGCTTGGCACAGTGTGCAAGGCTAGACAGGAACACCTGTGGGCTGCTAACATTCTTCCTGCACCACTTACTAGAGATCTGCTGGTGTTCCTATCCCGCTCGCACCCCACCATTTGTCCAAGTCCATTGGAAATGTGCTTATATCTCTAGGTGTGAGGTGGTGGGTACTGTTTTCTGGTGTGGAACCCAGTCTCCCCATCCCAGCTGTGACAACTGGATCAATGCCCAGAGATGGAAGGAGATTACTGGGGTACAGCGCTAACCTTTAGGGAGGGGTTCAGTCAATTACTTCCCAGCTGTACAACCCAGGCTGGGTCCATTCCATTTCCCTTTCTCATTTGTAGGAAGAACTGGACCCAGCCTGGGTTGTACTGCTGGGAAGTGAGTGAATCAATCCCTCCCTAAAGGCCACAGATGGACCCCAGCACAGGTCTGAAATCAAAGAGATGTATTGGATGGAGGTGGGGAGAGAGAGAGAGAGAGAGAGAGAGAGAGAGAGAGAGACCAGGTGAGAGTGGCAGACAGGTTATTTCTGGAGCACCTGGACTAAGTGATGACATAGGATGCAGGTGACACAGGACCTAAAAGGCCCCTGAGGGCAGGCCAATTGAATTGCCTGCAGAACCGCGTAACAAATAGAAAACTTCAAATGTGAAAATGTTGGGAAGTTTCACATTTCTTGAGGTGGAAGAAGTGTGGATTTCTTGATCGCTGCTTCATTGCTTTTCTCATTCTTAGGATATTCTCCTTTAAGCAGCACTTAAAAGCATTCGGGAAGACACTGCTGGGCAGAGTTCACAGGCTCCATAGGGTGCACCCAGGCTTCGGCATGACGGTCTGTTGTGTGTTTACTATCAAGAAAACTAATGCACATCTCCCTCTGGTCAGGCGGTTCCTTCTTAATACTTTCTCTTTCAGCAGGAAAGCAGTCCCTTTTTTTGTGTGTGCTCTGTAGGAAATCTTAGGGAAAAACACTTTCCAATAAATAATCCTGTAGAAGAGCCAGGTACTTCCTGATTTTCCCTGAAGTGATGCATCTCCTTTGAGTCTGAGACACTGCATTTATTTATTCAGAGATCTATTCAGAGGTGCATAGAAATGCAAACAGGTTCCAGGTGTGCTGCCTTTCCCTCCTGGATTTGTAATTAACTTGTTGTTTCAAACAAATTCTGTGATATGCCTAATTGTGTTTTTCAGTCCCAGGATTTAGATAGCCAATATAAAGACCGAACTTAGTCAAGGATTCAAGTGACAGGTCTCCTTGCTTAGCAGGTCCACAAACACTCTGTTTTCAGATAAACTTCATAAACAGCACATATACAAAGATCTGATCAATATTCATGGCACCTTATTCCTTGCTGAATGATTGGTTAAGAGTCCAAAAATATAATATTTTTCTTAAAGTCCTACTGTTCAAACTATAGCTGATTCTACATATCTCAGAAATCAGCTGAGTCTTTGCAAATGTTAATCTCTTGTGAATTGAATATAGATTGGCTGCAGATTTCAGCGTGTCAGCCAACCAGAGCTGTTAACAGAGTTTCAGTTCTTTCAGTTCTTCCTCAATTCAGTTAATTTTTTTTTGAAGACCATAAACATAGCTTCTGTATACATAGGTATTATGATACAAATGTTTCCTTCAGAATATATAAGTACCTCTTCTAGAATGTTTTACAAATAGTAAAATAACCTCATATGATACAAAGATTTGTACCTTCAAAAACCCAAAGACAGAAATTAATCACTACATACTAAATAGCTAAAATATCCAATTGATCTTTATAGTAAGAGAAAGATTTTAATATCTCTTTCATTAATACTATTTACTACTAAAGTCAAGTCACCCCATTTTACCATTAAAAATTACTTTTGTACATATGATCTTTGTGACACTGTTAGGGCATTACAGATATGCTTTTCTGAAAATATCCACTGCATATTATTAGCATATAATACAGTAATATAAAAATGATTCTAGGATTATACTGAGTAACTTTCTCAAAGAATAAGTAAATAGAAATATATTTTAATGAAAGCATAGTGTACTACAGTCTTTAAAAGATATTTAACAAGGCACTAGACTTAAAAATACTGTTACTGCATTGTTTCCTGTTTTCTTCTTTTTCTGATGTCCATCCTCTTTGCCCTTCAGGATCCGGATTGAGCATCTAGAACCCCTGCACAGATGTAGCCCATGAGTTCAGTGCCCAAGTGGGTTCCATAGTAATAGGAAGAAGGACTGCTGCTCTGACATAATCTGATTGGCCTGCTCTTTGATCACCTCCCCCTGAGGGGGGACCAGCTTTACCAGGCCACAGAAGATGACAATGCAGCCACTCCTGATGAAATTTGATAAACAAAGATCAGAAGGAAGGAGAGGGGGTCCTCCCCTATCAGTGGACTTGGGGAGGGTCATGCGTGAAGAGGGGGGAGGGAAGTTGGGATTAGGAGGGGAGGAGGTTGGGGTTTATGGGGGGATACAAAGTGAATAAAGTGTAACTAATAAAAGTTAGAAAAAATATTGTTACTGTAATAGAATCTAGATATTAGTCTTTCTAAATTTGAGCTCTCTCATACTTCTTTGCATTTGTTATTTTGAGTAACCTCTAAAGGGTCAATTCCACTGTACCAGAGAGTAACTGTGAGAAACATTATGAAAGATGACTTGAGTTGGTATTTTTCACTGGCATTTTGACAAGAGTAATTAAACATTGACCTCCCAGCTTCGCTTTCTAGTTAGTGTTAGATATTAGTATACGTGGGTAGATCCATCATAAGGGTTTTCAAACATGGAGATACCAATATAGGAATATTTTTGTCATCAACTTTATAAACGAATTCAATAAATATGAAAAAATTTAATAGAAATCTTGGTTATTAGAGATGCAGTCTAGAGGTGAAGTCAAAGGCAGTGTGTTTCATAAAGAGGAGACAACCTTTAAAGAAGATGTAGCATGTGGTTTGGGAACTAATAAGCAACATAGATTCACACACTGAGCACCTTGCAGGAGTGATAAATGATTAACCTGCAAAGCAAGTTATAGTTCAGTGTGAATCCAATAAAGAAATAGTATAACACATATGTGAGAGACACGAAGACTTTTAGATAATAGAGAGACATAGGAATTGTGTTATTGGTTGTCAGGAGCAGGAGGGAAAAGTTTATGAAGTGCATTCAATGACTGCATGTAGCGTGTGGTATCATGGGTACATATGTTGTGGAAGACATTATTCAAAGGAAATAGCATGAAGACAGGAGTTGATAGTGAGAATATTTCTTCTCTATTCCTGATGTTTCCTCCCCTGTGGAGGTATCCCATCTCCATCTCTTTACATTTTCCCACCAGGAGCTCTAGAGTTTACCCAATTGATACATTAAAAAGAACATTTCACTTTAGTTTGTTTCTCTACATTTCTCTCCCAGTGGGTGTTCTCCCTTGATCTTCCCTCAGGGATGAAGCTTCTTTCTCATAGCCATGCCACTGTAGCACTTCTTTGTATAGCTCTGTAGCTCTCTCACATTCTTGGATTCAGTACCAGCCACGTTGGACTGTAGAGAAAACTGCACTAGCCAATGCAGCTTTTATTAGTAAGTTTACATTTTTTATACATTTTGTTTATGTTATCGTAGTACATTCAGACTTCCAGGGAGGATAAAGAGGAAGGTTTATATTGAGCAGCGGACAGCCTGAAACCTCAGAGTTATAAAAAGAATGATCTTGATAAGTTGGTAAGTTGAGACACATAGTGAATGGAATGCAGAAATGCTACCCAGGAGTTAATTACTGAGACATTTCAGTGATCAGCCACATGTGAAATTGGACACAGCAATGGCACTGAGAATAAACTCCAGAAGTATATTTGATGAACGAAAAAAAGAAAGTCCAGTCTGAAAAATTTTAGAAAATTTTGTATAATCGTAGTTTTGGGTCAGTGATTTAAAAAATTCATTAAATAGCAGATTTTCATTTGTTAGCAAATAAGTCTTCACTTCATTAATAAATGTTCTTGGTTCGGGCTTGTGACTTTTAATCAGGCAATGAAAAAATTACCTTGTCCACCTAAATGAAATGTTTTCAAAACAAGTTAATCACATTTGCATTCCAACATTAGCTTACTTCTTAATTGTGCATCTAATCAAATCAAAATAAAATTTCCCAAAGAAAATTTATATTCCTACCATAGACTGCTCTACTTGAAGATATAGGTGAGTGTGCTAATTAGGTTATCAAAATTTTGCTTCAGTTTAAATTTCTGTTGCATAAAGAGATAGAAGGAGGAGGTGGGGGAGGGAAGGAGGATATGGAGGAAGAAAAGACAGAATCAAATAAAGTTATAGCATATTTCTTAAGTATCTTTGTTTTGGAAAGATCCTGGATGAGATTGTAACACTGAGTTTCTTCACATTTGAACTACATTGCAGTGGGCAATAATCTTCACTAGAACATCTAAGATTGTAGCTTAAAAATAAAGTTTGAGAGTTTCTGTGTCAGGAAGAAAGATGGTAGTGCTTCATTAACTTATGAAAAAATGGTTATAAAGTTAATAGTAGAGAGATGAAATAATAACAATCCACTCACTCTTCTGCAGTGTCAACTTTCATAATTGTGCTTTAAATAAATTAAATAATAATTGTCATATTAGCTTTATAACTACTATAATAAAATGATGTTAATATTCTCAATAATGCTATTTAGTGATATATTAGTGCAATGTTTTTCTAAGACATCTATTTGATTTTGAGATCTAGTCATTTTTTTTTCAATGTGTAGTAATTGTGTTTACATGAGTTCATGTAAATACATAGAATCGTTTGGAAATTGCACTCTGCAAATAAAACTATTGTAGAAATTTTTGAACATAAGTAATTTGCTAACAGCATAATATCTGAAGGGAAATATTGTTGTGTGCAGGTGTTAATGTGCAACTCTTTTTTTGTTCCAGGACTTTGAATACATTCTGAGGAAAGAGAAAGGCTACCTTTTTTAAGTTGCATGGAATGGCTCAGTTTGTAGAAAGCTGAATGATTGCAGCACTCTCCTAATAAGAAGACTACATCTGTGAATTTATTAAGATATTCAAGAGTCAGCAAGTAATGGTACTTGTTGAGTTATACATCACAAAGAGAAAGGAGGTGAAGGGAGAACATAGAACACAACTTTCTTCTGGCTGTAGCCTTTTTTAAAATCTTTTTATCCAGGTCTTAAGAGAAACACTTCTAGCTGCAACACAGGAATTCTAGAAAGTGAACAGAGTTTCCTCTGAGTGCAGGAGCTGGATTATCATTCTGTATCCCTTCAGACTATATAACCCACTCTATGAAAATCACTGTAATCCCCTTATTCAACTATAGGCCATACCTGCCAGGAGACCAGGTAGCCTCCCCTTCAAACTTCTCTGCTTTCTATGTTTGCCCAACAGACCCAATCCCTCATGCTCTTCCTTAACACTGCAACAGAAGGCCATTTTCAGGCTCCTTTCCCCATTGCCCACTCCTGTGGATACCAAAGGCCATCTCCCGTTGTCCTTCCATCTTCCATTCACTACTGTGATCCAGCCTCCAGCTTAAGCATACAACCCCCTGCTCAATCATAGGCCATGCCTGTCAGATGACAAGGTAGCCTGCCTGCATATTCTTTTTCCTCTGTGTCCCCCCAGCAGAACAGGTCTATTAGGTTCTTCCCTATTACTACAACATAACACCAGCTCCACCCTCTCTCTTCCGTTGTGAACTCTTCCTGTGGATTCCACATACCAATTGTTAGGGTTTATGTGACAAACTTACGCAGCTGGTTAATAAATCATGCCACTCAACAACACTCAACAATTCCAACATGGGAGATTTTATTATTAAGGGAAGGGGAGGTGTTACAGAGACAGTCTCTGGGTAAAGCAGGAAAGAGGGGGAGAAAGAGAGAAAGAGATGGCCCAGCGTGCATAGGACAAACACACACCATGCATGTCCTGCTTGTGTGGAGCTGGTGATGTGGGGTCCTGTTGTCACTGAGTTTCCAACGGTGCCCATAGAGATGCTTGTCAGGTCCCCTGGAGGCTGGATATAGAGATGACTGTTTGCCAACAACAATTTCTCCTGACTTCCTTCTCCTGACACCATTTAAGCAGGTTAGTAAAACAGGCAACACACAGCCATCACAACATACGAAAGTCCAAAGACAAAACAGAAACCAAGAAACAAAACAGCCATCAAAAAAGACAAATTCAGAAATCATCACCTAGACCTGTAATCACCTAACGCTCAGATGTTTAGATACCAGCATAAGAAAATGATTAATCACAGCCATAATAATATGTCTCCAATAGAGCCCATCTCTCCTATCACAGCAGGTTTCCAATACTCTAACATAACTGAAGAGCAAGGAAAAGACCTTAAAACCAACTGTATGAAGATGATAGACGTCCATAAAGAGGAAATTAAAGATGAAATTCAGGAAAACAGAAACTATTGGAGAAAATTAATAAAGCTCTTGACGAAAGATAAGAAAAAAATAGAAAAAAAATGGGTGAAAAGAATGAATAAAAATCTTCAAGAACTAAAAATGGAAATAGAAGCAATAAAAAAAAAACAAAATCTGAGGGAATGGTGGAAATAAAAATAATAGGAATTTGAACAGGAACTATAAAGGTAAGAATCACCAAGCAATGCAAGATGTGGAAGAGAGAATCTCAGGTATTAAAGAAACAAGGAGAGCAACAGAACAAGAAAATTTGAACACAAGGAACTTCCCAGAGACTCATACTCCAACCAAAGACTATCCGTGGAGATAACCTAGAACCCTAACAATGCAGCCACTTCTGATGAGAACTGATAGACTAAGATCAGAAAGAAGGAGAGGAGGACCTCCCCTATCAGTGGACTTGGGAAGGGGCATGCATGCAGAAAGGGGGGGAGGGGGGACTGGGAGGGGAGGAGGGAGGGACTTATGGGGGGATACAAAATGAATAAAGTGTAATTAATAAAAGTTAAAAAAAATGGAAAAAAACAGAAACAATGGACACCAGGAACTGGAGACTGGATAGTCCAGCGACCCAGGATAGAACCATACACAACTGGTCTAAACAAAGAAACAAAAACAATAAAATTATTGATTATATTCTGCTATACTCATAGATCCCAAGAGCTATTTAGTTGTCACCAGAGAGGGCTCTTCTGAGGAGCAGATACAGAGACCCACAGCCAGATATTTTGAAGAGAGACGATCAGATCACTACCCATTAAGAGTTCAGGAAATCCATGAAAGAGGGGGCAGAAAGGTTGTTATGATTTAGAAGGGATATAGGATACTAGGAAAACAAGGACTGCTGAATCAACTAAGCAGGACTCATATGAGCTCATAGAGACTATAGTAGCAAACATGGGGCATTGCAAGAGTCTATGCCATGTCCTCTGTGTACTTGTTATGGCTGTTACATTGGTCATTTTGTGAGTCTTCTAACTGTGGAAGCCAGTTGTGTATTTGACTATTTTTGCCTGTTCTTGGGACTCTTTTCCTCTTATTGGGTTGCCTTGTCCAGCTTCAGTTTGAGGGCTTTGGAGCCTTGTCTTATTGTATTTTGTTTTGTCATGTTTGGCTGCTGTGTCTTGTCTGCCTTCTTTTTCTGAAGGAATATAGAGGGAGAGTGGATATAGGGTTGAGTGAGCAGAAAGGGAATGTGTAGGGAAAGGTTAAGTGAAGGGTTTGAATACTAAGATCAGAACATATTATTTAAGAGAAAAATCCTTTTCAACAAATCTGTCATAATTTATTGTAAAACTTGAATATTAATACATGTTGCCTTAACATTCATTTCCTATAGATAAGAGAAAAACAAACTAAAAAAGATAGATTAAAATTAAGAAGCTTAGGAAGCACAGGTTCCTCATGAAACTCCCTGAGATCCATAGCTCTGAGTTACCATACTGAACTTTGCCAAGTTGTTTTTCTCTCTGTTCTTCATCTCCCTATTGATAAATTGCAAAAATAACTGCACCTACTCTTTAGCTCTCTGATAGTTAGACCTAAACGAATTATCAATAGGAATTGATACTTAGGATTTTTTAGTATACCACTTAAAGCCTGTATAATTCAGTTAAAGGAAATAATTTATTCCATCATCCTTTAATGCCTAATAAATAAATCAACAAATTCTGACTTATTGCAAACTTTGGATCTGATTACAGAGTATTTTGTTAATGTTATAGAAAGAAATATATTTCCAATGGTATAAAGTTTTGAAAAATTATTATTTTTCTATAAACATAAGTCAATTTTCTGAACTCAAATTTATTTATTATAATTTATTCACTTTACATCCCAGTTGTAGATCCCTCCCTGGTCTCATCCTGTTCTCACCCTCCCTCCCTTTCCTTCCCTGTTCTTCTCCCCTAGTATTCAGAGATTGGGCGCCCTCCTCTCCTACCATCTGACCCCAGCCAACCAAGTCTTATTAGTACTGCCTGTATCTTCTTTCTCATGGCCTGGCAAGGGGGAAGCAATCAAAGAGTAGGAAACAGAGTCTATGTCACAGACAGCTCCAGCTGCTTGTTGGCTATATCTGTGCAGGGGTTCTAGGTTCCTTCCATGGGTGGTCCTTGGTTGGAGTATCAGTCTCTGCAATCCCTCTTGGACCCAGATTTGTTGGCTCTGTTTGTCTTTATATGGAGCTCCTGCCCACTCTGGTTTCGACTATTCTCCCAGTCTTTCCTATGACTCTCTGCACTCTGCCCAAAGTTTGACTGTGAGTCTTAGCATCTGCTTCAGTCCCCTGCTGGGTGAAGTCTTTCAGAGGGCATTTGTGGTAGGCACACATATTTTTCTCTTTCTTCAACTACTTCTGGTAGGTGTAGTCTATTCTATTTGCCCTCCTGAATGAGAATTAAGCATCCACCATAGGATTCCTTCTTTAGGCCTATGGATTTTAGTATGGTTATCCTGTATTATATGGCTAATATCTACTTATAATGAGTATATTCCATGTATGTATTTCTGGTTCTGGGTTACTTCACTCAGGATCATCTTTTCTAGTTCCATCCATTTGCCTGCAAATTTCATGATTTCCTTGTTTGTAATAGCTGAATAGTGTTTCATTGTATGAATGTACCACAATTTCTGTATCCATTCTTCAGTTGAGGGGCATCTAGGTTGTTTCTAGATTCTAACTATTACAAATAAAGCTACTATGATCATAGCTGAGTAAATGTCCTCATTGAATTGTGGAGCATCTTTCAGATATATGCCTCTGTGTGTTATAGCTGGGTCTTATTCCCTATTGTCTGAATGATTTTTTGACAAAGGAGCCAAAAACCATACAATGGGGGAAAAAGTAAGTGGTGCTGGTCTAACTGGATGTCTACATGTAGAAAATGCAAATAGGCCCATATTTATCACCCTGCACTAAAGTAAAGTCCAAGTGGATCAAAGACCTAAACATAAAACCAGACACACTAAATCTGTTAAAAGAAAGCATGGGGAAGACACTTGTTCTTATTAGCATAAGGGATAACTTTCTGAATAGAACACCAACAGCACAGACTCTAAGATCAACAATTAATAGAGGAGATCTCGTGAAACTGAAGAGCTTCTGTAAGGCAAAGGATGCTATCAATGGGACACAACATCAGCCAAAAGAATGAGAAGAGATCTTTACCAACCCTACATCCAACAGAGGGTTAATATCCAAAATATATAAAGAACTCAAGAAATTAAACTCTAGCAAACCAAATAATCCAATTAAAAATGGGGTACAGAACTAAACAGAGAATTCTCAACAGAGGAATATCAAATGGTGAAGAAATACTTTATGACTAAGGGAAATGCAAATCATAATGACTCTGAGATTCCATCTTACACCTATCAGAATGGCTAAAATTAAAAAAAAAAAAAAAAACAAAAAAAAAAAAAACCTCAAGTGACAGCACATGCTGGCAAGGATATGGAGTGCAAATTTGTACAACCCCTTTACAAATCAATTTGGGCTTTCTCATAGGTCAATTTTTATAACTTTAATTATTTCTTTGGCTATCTTATGTATTTGTAATGTCCATTCTAGCACTATAAACACATCCTCTTTAATTCTCTCTCTGATCTTCTTAACACCTCCATTTAAAACCACTCACATCCATGTCTTTTTATTTCTCTGTAAGATTCACTGAGTTGTACCAAGATCTTCTGTAAGACTATGTGTTTATGATATCTTGAAGAACCTGTTGGGTTCTGTTGGGTTCCTCAGAATATACACAACAAGAAACAATAACTGGTCCTTCCCCAGAATCTATCAATATCTAATAATTCACAGGGAGAGTTAGTATTCTGTGAGTCCATCATCAGTCTGTAATGCTGACAGGCCTAGTCTTACTAAGGATAACTGCAGGCATTCAGAGTTATTAGGTGTTATATATGATGAAGAAAACAGTGTTTTGTAGTCCTTCTCCTTATATACAGTCTCTTAACACTGAAGCCCATGTCATGATCCCTGTACCTCAGGTGTGGTATAAATGTTCTGAATAGGATTGGATTTGTAATCTCAACATCCTGAATAGTCATAAATCTCTGCATCCACGATCATGTATTACAAAAAGCAACTTCTAATTGAGGCTAAGAGTAGCACATGTCATGGTAGAAACATTAATATTTAGAAGGCAACTTGGTGTCAAAACATAAATCATTTTTTTTATAGCTCAAAGAATAGAGTCAAGGCCTCTCTCATGCTGTTTCTAAAAATATTGCACCTTCTTAATTTATTAGGCTGTTCTTACAATTATGAAGGTATCTTGCTTTTGTGTTTCAGAAAGCTGAAATGATCATAGCATGCATACAGAGTTCTACTACTGAAGCCTACTATATAAAATGGTCATAAAAGTGTAAATCTGGATACAGTATTAAATTGATAGAAAATAAATTAAAACTCCAATGGTATTGGAAACAACTCAGAAATAATGTTTTTCTTTTTCTGGTTACTCCATTTTTCCTATTCAAGAGACCTAATTTAGAATTTTTAGCTCTTAAGACTTTCCTATTTGATATTGTACCACATGAAGGCAATGGAAAAGAAAAAAGAAAAAAAGCATAGAAATAAAATAGTCAACAAGACTATGACAAAGGAAAACAAGTACTACATGTTTTCTCTCATATGAAGATCTTAGAATCTGATTTGTGCGTGCATGTGTGTGAGAGAAAGAGATAGCACAACAGAGAGAGAGAGAGAGAGAGACAAAGGATATGAGTAGAGCCATGAAACCAAAGAATGAGGTGGTGTAAAAGGTCTCAAAGAGAAGAATAGTTAAAAAAAGAGAAAAAGAAGGAAAGAAGAAAGAAAGAAAGAAAGAAAGAAAGAAAGAAAGAAGGAAGGAAGGAAGGAAGGAAGGAAGGAAGGAAGGAAGGAAGGAAGGAAGGAAGGGATTATATCAAAGTATACATAATTTTAAAGCAATCCCACAGACTAGTGTGAAAAAAGCCGGCTGTGAGGAGAGCAGACAGGCTGGGAAAAGAATTCTGATAAGAAAACTGGTTTAAAAATATGGACAAGAATGCTGTAATGAAACTCATTACTTTTAATGCTAATTAAAATACAACTAAATAAAACTGTTCACTTGGTTTTAGAAGGCAGGCTAATTATGAATATTACAAAGGAAGTAAATTATAGAGATCATTTAAGTGATTAAAGTAATAAATGAATGTATGTGTAGCAAGTTTCTTTGTTCTCTTTGTTGTAGGAAGTGGGGTCATTTTGAACAACTGTCAGTGTAGAGCTTCCTGACTTGGCATGCCAGTTCTGCATCTTAAAAGAAATAACAAAGGGGGCGAGATCAGATTAATAACCCTGAGGTTGTAGTTCTCTCTGTGATTAAAAAACTGAACAAGATTTATATTTAAATGACATGAAATATTAAATAATATTTTTTTTGTGTTCAACTTACATTGTAAGATTATTTTGGTTAAATTTTACTCTTGTTCATTAGCCTGTTTTGTAAATACAAAGTTGTTCTTTCCTTTAGCATCATGAACAAAAGATAATAAGCCTAACACATGTTATGATGCTAAAATGTTGATTCCCCCCACACACCCAGAACATCCACCAATGACAACAGTGTAACTCTTAGGATCCGGGGGGACTCTGAAAGAACAACCCCAAACTCTCATAGCATGCAAACAACAAAAGGCATTTTTTATGCAGAGATCCAGCATGCTGGGATCACCACCTTCACAACATGGCTGTAGCCATGGCGGTGAGGGGTAGGGGGGTGGGAGGGGGGTTGAGGGCTTCTTTTAAAGCCAGAGAGGGGAATTCTTACCTTTATTGGGATTGGCTGGTGTCCAAGGAGGCTAAATGACTCTGATCAGGGTTTAGGGTCTTCTCAGAGCAGTAGCTGAACAACCTTATCTCCCTAGGCCAATTAATTGCCCTGGCCAACAGTATTCTGTGATTTTTCCTGCAACTGCAGTTTATTTTTCTGAGGAAAGGAAAACTCAGGCTTGTCCTATCTCAGCAAGAAAGTGAAGCCCATCGTGGAATTAGTCAGGTTTATTTAGCCAGGCTCTCTCACAATGAAATATGTGTCTTCATGTCTTTTCTGTTGAAACACAGCTGCCCTTCCATGCACAACCATATTCTCAGGTTAGAATCTCCAAATGTTATCTTAATGCATATGAATGCAGTGTGTATTTTCTGGCTCACTCAGGGGGAGGTTCAAATAGAGAACATATTGATACTGTGAGCTTTCTAATAACTGAAAATAAATAGAAAAGACACCTCTTTGATTATTCATAGGTTGTCTTCTATCTCCTGTAAGAGAACAAATATACATAATTTTTTTTCTGGGATTTAAGCAATAACCAAGAGGAAAATGCATGCTCTTTTCTATCATTCTCTTACTCTGCCTTTGCTAGTACATTTTACTATAATTTGGGCAATTTGCATATGCTTTATTTTTTTTTTCTCTGTCTCCTATTTCCTATTTCTCAGTCTCACTATTTCCTTTGATTGAAGACTTGCTATGACAGAAGATAATGGAGCTTTCGGCACTCTGTGGGGAGCCTGTCACTGCTGACTTCAGCTGCTGCCTTTGTTTTTCCTTTCCTGTACTACTCTGATTTTCTCTGGCCCTGTGAGAAACAATTATAAAATCCATGAGCCATTATAAAATACTATGTGACCAAATGGTTATTTTTAAGTATCTTTCAGTCTTTGAGGTCTCTTTGTTTATTCTTAGAAGTGTTAAATTACATCATTATTTTCCATTCACTCTGCAGCAGAAGGTGGCTAGATTGCTTTTTGCCTTGGGGGAAGCAATCTTAGATTGCGCACAATTTGTATTACTTCTCATATTGGCCCTCATCACATCAATCAAAATCTTCACACATCTTGTTTCTTCATGCAGCCTTCTTTCACTGACCTTGTAAATTTCCATGCCTCTTCTCTAACATCCAGTTTTGTTTTCTTTTTAATTTCCCCTCTTAAAGAGAACAATAGTATTCAAATCACTTGTACTTAACGGTGCTAGAATCAACTAGTCACACTGATGAACATAAAACATGATATTTGCCACTCTGGACTAAGAAAGCATTAAGGACTTTTCCTCATGACATCTGTCCTTCTCCTTGGATACAGAAGGTGTGCGCTTCATCTGACTGTGTCAACCAAAACCACCCGAGACTCCCACCCAAGCACACATATCATTTTGTAGTTCCGTGAATGTTGTGTGAGCACGTATGTTGCTTAAGCCACTTAGCTTTCAGCAGAGCCTTATCAAACACAGAATAGCACGCCATATAGTCGTGACAAAATTCAGTGTTCCCCACGAATTGTTGTTATATATATCTGCAAATGAAATTTCTAGACAAAGGTGGATAGGGTGTGATTTAAGGAGGTCAAGTGAGTACTGTGATTTATATTTAGAGACGACGGGACAATCTGGAAGAAGAGACTTTGCTGGCTTCATAGTTGCTTCTGTTGAACAAGTTATTTCATGTGTGTCCTTCACTGCTTTCAGGTTTACAACGAAGGCCATTATTATCAGCATTTCAGGATAGAGGTGAGGAGTAAATGATGAAAACCAAAATGAGAGAGGTGCAATGCCTTCTTGAACCATGGAATTTTTTTCTTTTGAAAACCTGGTGACTCTTGCAGCTCTACTGGTCAAGGTCAATTTTAATTGTATGTGTAATTTATCCAGTTTTGGCCACATCTTAATAACTTTGACTTCATTTAAATCTTGAATAATTCATACAATCTTCCCATATGTATCTGTGTGCTGGGTTTATGTAGGTGTTTGTACTGACATGCACAACAGAACTGCGGGATTTGACTAGTAGTATATCAGTCCTGTTTTGAAATAAATGATAATTTAAAATAAAACTCTACTGGACTTGATAAGGCATAGTTTTGCCATCTATGAAATGGAAAGTCTGGCAGAATCATAACAAAGAACATTAAAAAAAGTAAAAAGATATCTAACTTTGTTTTAACACGTCAGTGATATAATGAAGGCACTGCCAAGGGCAAAATGTTGAATAGATATTAGAAAGTCTAAATGTTAGGCATGCTTATTATTCAAATAGTTCTAGGAGCTTCTTAAAATACATAGTCAATTTACAGAAAATAATAATGCATCAAAACTCCCTGTGGAAAAAAATTCAGAATTATGAATTCAGATTTATTTGAGTGTGATTTCAGAACTTCCAGATTTGCCATTTACTTTAATTCATTGCTTAAAGTAAAAATCGGAGCTAGAATGATTGTTCTGGAGGCAGAAGTGGTTGGCCTGAAATCATAAGGATGATAGTCTCTCTCAGCAGCAATGTAACAAGCCAGGTATTTCCACATATCCCTGTGACCTCAGCTCCGAGAGAGGCAGAAATAACAGAAACACCGGGACCTGTTGTTTTCCCTACTAGCCAAGAAAACGACAGCACAGATTCAGAATGTGTATCTGCTACAAAGAAAATCGCAGTCGCGCGCGCGCGCACACACACACACACACACACAGACACAGTCGTATTCACTAATTAAGTCATTGAATAAACAAACAAACAAAAACTTAAAAGAAAATTCAGCCTGAATACTGGTTTAAAAAAGGGTGAGTCCTTAGGATCTTAATGAAACTCTCCTTTGAGCTGAGAAAACCCAGCATTTCTAGAGCTCTTTGGACTTCATAGTGCTTGGTTTGCTATGGTTTAGGATCACCCTTCAGTTTGTGCTGAGTGTGGAATAAAGTAAGGAAAGGAGAAAACTGCCACGGTAGCAACTACGCATTCAGAAGACATAAAATCCCATTAGATATTCCTCAAGGATGAAGAAATGCATTATTAATCTTTGTCCCCTAGCATATAACATTGTTTGCACTGTATGATAAATAATAAAGCATCATAAATAACTGCAAATTCAGTACATCATTGATATCATCAGGATTTAGAAGTTTTTTTAAAAGTGATTTGCAGTTTCCCTCCTTCATTTTATAATTTCATAAAATTAAAGTAAATTCTATAAATTTCTTTGATTTTATTTTGTACAATTACAAATATATATGTTTATGCATGTATATGTGCATGTGATATATATGTATATATGTGCATATATATATATGTATATGTATACATATATATATATACATATATATATATATATGTATGAAGGAGTGACAGGAGGCAATTATGGTACCCAAATAATTAATAACCTTTATGATTTATATATTAAGAATTCTGTAGAATTTCACTGTTCTTTTCTTTGTCCTTACAATTAAATTTCCTTCGTTGTTTTGTTTTTTGTTGTTGTTTGTTTTGTGTTTTGGTTTTTTGAGACAGGATTTCTCTGTGTAGCCTTGGCTGTCCTCAACTTTCTTTGTAGATCAGGCTGGCCTTCAACTCACAGAGATCCACCTGCCTTTGTCTCCTTGAGTGCTGGGGTTACAGGCGTGTGCCATCATGCCTGGCTCATTCATAATTTTTTTTTTTTTTGTATGTCAAGACTCTTGTCAAACGTTATAATTACTTTTCACATGAAAATAATGTCAACCAAAGCAAAAAACAACAAAATATATTATGATGTATGTTTTAAAGGGAAGGATATTTCAGGTAAAATTATATCAAAAAACAATTATTTTAGATAATAACACAATGAAGAATTTTAAAGGTTCCTTCAGTTTTGACTCAGTCACATCATAGAACACATACACATCAATGATTCAAAATTATAGCCACCAAATTATCTGCTGTGTTCCCTTGGAAATGTCACTGAAAATAATTTTACATGAAAATGTCAAATTCACAGCAACCTCACATAAAAGTCACATTCCTCGCCTTTAGTCTGACAGTTTTGCAAGAACTGATTGACAATACCGAAATGCACCCTTTTCCTCTGAGCACAGCTTTGTTTGTATTTGAGACACTATAGTAAAGCAAAGCTTCAAGTTAACAATCGCCTTACACAAAGAAGACTTTGTTCCTGATCCTAATAAGGGGCATAACTCCTTTCTACTCATGTAGTTATATAGGAAGATGCAACTGAGCCTTCTGATGAGATTATATACCTCTCAATTTTCTCTCACATTTTATTTTCAAAAATTTACTTTATAATGTTATCTTGATAACATTTATTTGATTTCAAAGTACTACTATATCCAATAAGTTTCAACAATTACTTTTTTACTTTATTATTTAAAAATTCTTATTTTTTATATTAATTACAGTTTATTCACTTTGTATCCTTGCTGTTGCATCCTCCCTCATTCCCTCCCAATCCCACCCTCTCTCCCCCATCTCCTTCCATGCGCCTCTCCAAGTCCACTGAGAAGGGAGGTCCTCCTTCCCCTCCATCTGACTTTAGCCTATCAGGTCCTGATGAGACCTGATAACAATTGCTTCTAAAATAAATGAACTGGGAGGGCGTTGGTGAGAGAAGGGAAGTATGTCAAAGAAGAGAGGCAAGGAAGGATATAGTTTCTATTAGTTGTTTTTAAATTCCTTTTTTATTTTTTAATATTTTATTATTATTATTAATTACACTTTATTCATTTTGTATCCCCCCATAAGCCCCTCCCTCCTCCCCTCCTGATCCCACCTTGCTCCCCTTTCTGTATGCATGCCTTTTCCCAAGTCCACTAATAGGGGAGGTTCTCTCCTTCTTTCTGATATTTAGTCTATCAGTTCTCATCAAAAGTGGCTGCATTGTCCTCTTCTGTGGCCTGGTAAGGCTGCTCCCCCCTCAGGGGGAGGTGATCAAAGAGCAGGCCAATCAGATTATGTCAGAGGCAGTCCCTCTTCCCATTACTATGTAAATCACTTGGAAACTGTACTGCCATGGGCTACATCTGTGCAGGGGGTCTAGGTTATCTCCCTGAATAGTCCTTGGTTGGAGTATGAGTCTCTGGGAAGTTCCCTGTGTTCAAATTTTCTTGTTCTGTTGCTCTCCTTGTGGAGTTCCTGTCCTCTCCAGCTCTTGCTATTTCCCACTTCTTGCCTAAAATTCCATTCACTCTGCGGACAGTTGGCCATCAGGCTCAGCATCTCCTTTGATAGTCTGCAAGGCAGAGGCTTTCAGAGGCCCTCTGTGGCAGGTTCCTAGGTTGTTTGATGTTTTCTTCTTCTGGCTTTCAGAGGCCTTCTGTAGCAGGTTCCTAGGTTGTTTCCTGTTTTCTTCTTCTTCTGATGTCCATCCTCTTTGCCTTTCAGGATGGGGAATGAGCATTTTAGTTAGGGTTCTCTCTTTTACTTAGTTTGTTTATATGTAACCATTTTAGTGGGTTTATCCTATGTTGTATGTTTATATGAGGACAAATGGTGCTGGTCAAACTGGATGTCTACATGTAGAAAAATGAAAATAGATCCATACTTATCACCCTGCACAAAACTGAAGTCCAAGTAGATCAAAGAACTCAACATAAAACTAAACATATTAAATCAGCTAGAAAAAAAAGTGGGGAATACCCTAGAACTCATTGGTACAGGAGAAAACTTCCTGAACAGAACAACAACAGCACAGGCTCTGAGAGCAACAATCCATAAATGGGACCTCATGAAATTGAAAAGCTTCTGTAAAGCAAAGGACACTGTCATCAAAACAAAGCGACTGCCTACAGATTGGGAAAGAATCTTCACTAACCCTTTATCTGACAGAGGACTCATATCGAGTATATACAAAGAACTAAAGAAGCTGAAAAGCAGCAAACCAAGTAATCCACTTAAAAAATGGGGAACAGAGCTAAATAAAGAATTCTTGACAGAGGAATATCGAATGGCAGAGAAGCACTTAAAGAAATGCTCAACCTCATTAGCCATTAGGGAAATGCAAATCCAAACAACCCTGAGATTTCACCTTACACCCATCAGAATGGCCAAGATGAAAAACTCAAGTGACAACACATGCTGGAAAGGTTTTGGAGAAAGGGGAACCCTTCTCCACTGCTGGTGGGAATGTAAACTTGTACAACCACTTTGGAAATCAATCTGGCGCTTTCTCAGACAACTAGGAATAGCGCTTCCTCAAGATCCAGCCATACCACTCCTAGGCATATATCCAAAAGAAGCTCAAGTACACAATAAGGACATTTGCTCAACCATGTTTGTAGCAGTTTCATTTGTAATAGCCAGAAGGTGGAAACAGCCCAGATGCCCCTCAACTGAAGAATGGATGCAGAAACTGTGGTACATCTATACTGTAAGACCTGGGGTCTCACAGCTCAGGAGTTCAAGAGCGTGCCCTTCCCAGAAACTCCCCCAGACCAAGACTCGTTGCAAAGGTAGGAGGTTTATTAACCATTGCGCAATGGGGTCACCCCTGCTGGTCAGCAAAGAGTAGCACCGGGAGACAAACGCCTTTAGGTTTTTAAAAGAAAAATTGCGGGAGATTTGAAGTTGCAGTCTTGGCAATTTAGGATTGGATGAGGAAGCTATAAAGTAAGATAATTGGTTAGTCTTAGGTGCTCAAGCTTGGCCAGTCCTGCCAAGTGTGGATGCAGCTGCAATTGAAGGTGGGGGTGGTTAGCTCATCCTTGAAGATTAGGGGCTACAGACTTTTGGCTGGAGGTCAAAAGCTACTCAGAAGAAGTCTAGGTTTGTTGCTAAGAAATGCTATCTCAAAGACAGGAGTTTTTCTTTTTGCTGAGTGAAGGTCATTGCTTGCTTGCCTTTTTTTCTATCTGTCCTCATAGATAGGGTTACATTTTTCCATTCTCTGGAAAGGTACTAAGAGGCTTTAGCTTAACCTGAACCTAAAACTAAAACTATAGGCTTTAGAAGACATACAAGTTACAAAGTTAGTCTAACCCTTTCAATACAATGGAGTATTACTCAGCAATGAAAAATAAGGAAATCATGAAATTTGCAGGTAAATGTTGGGACCTGGAAAGGATCATCCTGAGTGAGTTGTCCCAGAAGCAAAAAGACACATGGTATATACTCATTCATATAAACATACAACATAGGATAAACCCTTTTTTCTTTTAAAAACTTAATTTATTTACTTTACATCCAGACCATAACCCCGTAATTCCTCTCCTTCCTGTATTTCCATCCCTTCTTTTCCCTCATCCCCCCTACCTTGCTTCTCAGAGATGGAGTATCTCCCCCCCAAACTCAACCCAGCACATCAAGTCACAACAGGACTGAGAGTGTCTTTGTCCTCTGTGGCCCGATGAGGCAGTTCTGCCAAGGGGGAAGTAATAAAAAAGTTGGCAACAAAGTCTATGTCAGAAACAACCCCTGCTCCCCTTACTAGGGTACCCAAATGAAGCCTGAGCTGCCCACTGGCTACATCTGTGTAGGCGCTTAGGTCCAGACTAGGCATGGGCCTTAGTTGCTCCTTCAATTTCCACAGGCTCCTCTGGGTCCTGGTTAGTTGACTCTGTTGGTCTTCTTGCAGAGCTCCTGTTACTCCAGGTCATTCTATCATTCCTTTCACTTTCCCACAAGACTCCATATACTTTGCCCAATGTTGGGCTGTGAGTCTCAGCATCTATTTCAATCTGCTGATAAGTGGAGCTTCTCAGAGGACAGCTATGCTAGGTTCCTCTCTGTGAGCATAGCAGAATATTGTTAATAGTGTTAGAGGTTGGCTCTCTATGGAGTGAGTATCAGGTGGGGCCAGGCATTGGTTGGACATTTCCTCAGTCTCAGCACCTACTTTATCATTGCATATCTTGTAGGCAGGGTAATTAATGATAACTGACATTATAGTCTATGTGTGAAGATTCGTGAATATGATTAGTCTAATCCTTTCTCTATTTCTATATAATATTATATACGTGAACTTTAGGAACACGTCATTTTATGCAATGTCTATTCCCATCATACCTTTTCTATTAAAATGACACCATGCATGTGTGTGTTTCTTTGCTAATGCTTCTTTCTTTGATATTTCTTCATCATGAAGATATTTCATTAGGTATAGAATAAGAAATTAGAGAAACAGAAGAATCTCTGGGGAGGAGAAGCAAGATATGTAATAATGGATGGACAGAGGAGCAGGAACTGGAGGGGGGTAACTAAGGGCATATCAGGGACAGTTTTAACTAATGGTTACAAGGGATTGTATGGAAACTTACTACAGTAGAAGCTTTTAAAAATATGTAAAATAATTCTAAATGAAATCAATTGAAAGGGAAGAAAAAGCTCCAACTAGACATATCTTTCCATAGAATAAAACTTCCTATCCCAGAAATGGCTTACATGTAATTGAGTTGCCGGCCAAAGAGGACCTATGAAACCCCCAAACATCTTAGGTTATTGCCAAGGCTCGTGCTGGCTTTCCACAAATTCTAGTAAGAACCTATTGTTGAAGTCACCACGTACATAACTCAATTGGCTATGGAAAAGTAGAGCTGGTGCCGACCTGCAGCCTTCACCACTACTGACTGTTGCTCATAGTGCTGAAAGTAGTCTATATACTGCTAGAGGAGAAAGTTAAACCCCAAACCAGTTATGAACACTCTGATACACAATGGTGACCTGCCTGCAAAATATGCTGGGGCAACAGTGGCACAAATCTATGGGAGCAACCAATCAGTATCTGATGTACTTAAGATCTGCTCCATGAGATGGAACTCAGGCCAAACACTGCCTGTGTGGCCCAGAACCTGAGAATATGGAACTAGAGGAAAACCAAATTCTACTGTTCTGCTAAAGGAACATAGCAATAAAGTAACTCCTAATGATATTCTGTTAGACTCAGCTGTGTCCTGCTCAGCCATCCTCAGAGAAGCTTTCTTATACAACAGCAGATGGGAACAAATAAAGAGACCCACTGTTGAAAGACATAGTTTCAAGGTCTCTCAATTTCTACACATACTCTGCAGTGGATCTTTCCCACTAAGGGCTCAAAGACCCATGCCAAAGAGTAGACAGATTGTAACAGCCAGTTGGATGGAGGGCACCAATGAAACAAGTCTTTCTAGACACAAGAAGACTGATGCACACATGGCTTCAGAGCTGGAAGTAGAAGAAGAAGGAACTGGGGAAGAAGAAATTGTGATCAGAATACATTGTATGAAAATCTTTTTAAAATAAAAAACAAAAAATATTTTATCCTCACAAATGCAGACTTAAATTTTAGTTCAAACAACATAATTTTAAAATGTTTACTATTTTTTTTCTTTTTTAATAAATTTTAATTTTTTATTAGTTACAGTTTATTCACTTTGTATTCCAGCTGTAGCCCCCTCCCTCATTCCATCCCCAAACCACCTCCCTCCCTCATCTCCTTCCTGCCTCTCTCTAAGTCCACTGATAGGGGAGGTCCTCCTCCCCTTACATCTGACTCTAGTTTATCAGGTCTCATCAGGACTGGCTGCAATGTCCTCCTCTGTGGCCTAGCAAGGCTGTTCCTCCCTCGGTGCGGGGGGAAGGGGGGTTGTCAAAGAGCCAGCCACTGAGTTCATGAGTTCATGTCAGAGACAGTCCCTGTTCCCCTTACTAGAGAGACCCACTTAAATGCTAAGCTGCCATGGGCTACGTCTGAGGAGGGGGTTCTAGGTCATATCCATGCATGGTCCTTGGTTGGAGAATCAGTCCCAGAAAAGACCCTTGTGCTCAGATTTATTTGGTCCTTGTGGAGCTCCTGTCCTCTTCAGGTCTTACTAATTCCCTGTCTTTCATATGATTCCTTGGACTCTGCCCAAGATTTGGCTATTATTTTTGCATCACTTTCTTAAACTCTAAATGGCTCACCTATGTAACATTTGTGTTGATTAAAGTTTTTTTTTGTTTGTTTGTTTTTTTTGCAAGCTATATCTGATTATAAAGAAATGCTTGGGCAGTTCTTAGTACTTAGAGTGAATGCATCACTTCTGAATATATATTAAGTGCATACTGTTCTCAATAGTACACAAACAAATCTACAGGGTATTGTATTACTTAAAATTATTTTTCTTTGTGGCATTTTGATTTGTCATTTTAAAATCTACATTCAGAAAATCGTTTTCTTTTGAAATTGTGTGATTAAAATATAGTCCTTAATAACATTTTCTGTGCTAATACACGTAGTTATATTGTATTCTATCACCTATCTATCTATCTATCTATCTATCTATCTATCTATCTATCTATCTTCCTATCTATGTAACCCAATTTACATTGTTTATTTTTATTAAATTGTGTAAAGTTAAACATTTCAGTATTATAAACTTTAAAGCATTAATGTATTATGTAGGTTTCACTATGCCAGTATTTATCTTCTTCTGTTCCTACAATGTTTTTATTAATCAGCATACACATGTAAATTTTACATAACTGGATATGTTGGTGTTTTCTACCTACTTTTACCTGG
Source organism: Psammomys obesus (assembly GCF_907164565.1). Lineage (NCBI taxonomy): Eukaryota > Metazoa > Chordata > Mammalia > Rodentia > Muridae > Psammomys > Psammomys obesus. The sequence continues at coordinate 37,558,895 of NW_026593286.1, read as the reverse complement.
ATTCCTTTTTCATATCTTTATTCTGGATATACATATCAATAGCTAAATAATTGGGAAACTCAACCTGTTTAATGTATCGAATGGCCTTTTGAGATTACTGTTTGTGTGTATGTGCTGTCACAAGACTGAAAATCCTTTAGAAGAAGTTAGTGTTCAGTAAAGGCAGTTCTAGTTGTGTTAATCCCACCGGCATAGGGAGAAAATAACCCAAATTATGGCCAAAGCAAAGCGAGCTTTATTCGGTGACCTCTAAAGCCAGACTGACAGCTGTCTTCACCTATGAATCTAGTGAGCACTTCTCTCAAATTCCTTGAATAGGACAAAACCGCAGGGGCAGGAGGGGGCGTGGTTTACAAGCAATCATAGTTACAGAAGCAAGAACAGCAGTTCTGGAAATCTTTCAGGAACATCTGTTACAGAAAAAATTAGGGCCATTGGGTGGTGGGGTGGAGCCCAACTCTGAGAAACGGAAGTAAGTTTTACAGTAAACTGAAACGTTTAATGGAACTAGAGTTTGAAAATAGCTCCTGATTACCAGATGGATTCTGGCTGTTTTCTCAGTTGAGAGTCGCTGGATTTACTTATTTTACTTAGTCACAAATGCGTAGATAAACAAGGTTACTGTGAAAACACCGACATTGGTCCACTCCTGAAGTAGAAATATTTTGGCAGAATTAAACTCTTAAGGCTATAGCAACAGGAGTGAGTGGGGAGAGACAGATGATTGTGAGAGGCTTCAGAGTAGTGCAATGAGGAAAATGCTTTTGTAATATATCTGGTCACTTTGGAAATTTGTGCAAAAGAAGTTACAGAACTTCCCTGTGATGTTTCAGGTGTTACATGATTGAGCTGCTGTCTAAGCTTAGATATCATGAAGTGTAAAGTATCTACTTCCTTACTGAAACATACTCTGCAATAGATTATATTATTTTAATGATAAGTTTTAAACTTTTTTGTTGGCTATTGGCAAACAAATACATTGCCTGAAATCAAGTCATTTTTTTTGGAAATTTGAAACTTCGAATCCTCCAACTTTGGGGGTGATCACATATCTATAACACTGTGGGGAAATTTGGAAGTCATAAAGAGTATTTTTCTTGACATTTACATGTGAAATGTTCAACTTTGTCTAACTTAAATGAAATGCAAATTTAAAATTTAGTTTAGATACCTATTCAGGCTAATGTAAGTCATGAACAAAGAAATGTCCCTCCTAAGTATGACTGACTGATTGAATGAATGAATACATGAGAAAATGAATGAATGAATGAGTAATGTTGGAAGACTCAAAGTATTTTTTGAAGCATGATGCAGAAAAGGACATAATGCATACAAGTTCACTTGGTTTAATTTTTAACATTTTTTTATATCTTAAAATTTTAGTGAGTAACTTTGCAGCATGTTGCTACGTTAATGTGTTACATACAGACCATCCTTTGTAAGGAAAAAAAAACATTTTTATAATTTTGAAACACTAGAAACAGACTATTCTGCCAAACTATAAGAATGACTATAAAGAAGAAATTATTTAATTGCTTTCAATTTCCCGTTCCCTTAAATGCTTTCATGTCAAGGATAATTTCTTTGACTTGAGTTCAAATTCATTTATTTTAATATCAAATCCAATTTCTATAATTATACTGAAATGGTGACTGTTTAAAATATGTTTTTAAAGTGTCGATTCATGTTTGAGCTTATCTATGGAATGAGCGCCTTTGGAATACAATAAGACACTACGACAGTACCAGACTCTTTCCCATCACATTTCCTTCTTAATCATATAAACACATGTTCCTCATAATGACAGTCATCATGTTAATGGAGATGTGGAATTCATTTTGGAAATTAGCTGCAGCCCTGTCTACTTTCTGCACAGAAGCCTCGTACATGAATTCATTACTCTATGTAGAGTGATAATTAGAATTGATATCCCTTTATGCTAGATTATAAAAATAAACTCAGTGACTAAAACAAACAAGTGCTGCTGCAGTTTTGCATGAACATACTGTTGAAACTAGCTCTGTGCCTGTTTTTGAATGTTGGTGTTTATTTTGTTTTGTTTTTATATTTTTTTTCAACTAAACCCATGACATGAAATAAACATTTCCAGTTAGAGTTTCTGAAGCAAATCCTGGCATAATTATACTTTACAAGCTTTATTAACTTTTAAAACTGTTCATAAGGCATTATCTAGTCTTTCAAAAAGTTGGGTTTTTCCTATAGTACTGATGATTATAGAGATGACACTGCACATATTTGTAAAGTTCTTCATATTCCATAGTTGAAACTTTAACCTAGTTGATAAGCATTGTTGAACTTTACAGATGATTTTTGAAGATGTCACAGTCAGTCTCCAGATGTCTTTGAGGAAAAAAAAAAACAGCCTTGTACCATATAAGATTAAAAGATTTTCTTATATGATTGTTTAATAATGTAAAAAACAAAATCCAGTATAAACAACTGCAATTTTGAACATTAAAAACTGTCAAAATCTGCGACAACACTTAAGATAAATATGTGACACAAGGCAAAATTCCGTCGAAAGGAGTCTCATCACCTTGCTGATTCTCTTATGGTTTGATTTGATTTATTTCTATTCCTTATTTTCATTCAATTTCTACGGTTGTTGGACAACGCTTATAACTTCTGGCAGAAGAAAATCAGTGACAGTGACTTAGGGGAAAGTTAATCCCAGGAAAGAAATAAATGCTTGTCAATCAAGAAGTTTTAACCTTTACCATGTTTTGACCTTTACATTTTCAAGGTGAGCCTATTATTTGGACAAGAGCAACACAAAACTCCACAGGCTGTGGCGTGATCAATCCAATCAACAGACCTTCACATTGTATGTTTAATGGTATTAGGAAGATAAACAAACACATCAGAATTTTACTGGTTGGAACAATCCTGTATTGGATGCTTGCCTCATTTGGGAATTTAAAATTGATCTTTATCCTGAACTCAGCAGTAATGCTCTCACAGTTCTGCAGAAGGAAGAGATAGATGTTAGTTAAATGTTAGAAAATATTTGCAAGTATAGATTTTGTGTTAACGTCACATATTTATCAATTATAACATGAAACAAAGGAATGAAATATTATTTTGTTTCAAAATTAAATTTGTTTCATTTTTCTTTTAACATGTTGTACAGTTTTAGTATCCAAAAATGTTTATAATGTCTAAGGTCTCTGCTTCAAGATAAAAATCAGGGATTTTATAAAAGTTTTTATGGGCAAATGTTGCTTCAATCAATGTATGTTTCATATAATGTTGGAAAAAGGAACTTTTTAAAAATCGCAAATTCTAGTTACACTATGGTATTAAACAATTATGAGAATACAACATGACTATGATATTTGTGTCAGCACTGAAGTTAACAACATTTCTTAAATGGAAACAATTTTGTCATCTGCATATTAAGTGAATGCTAAGCCCATCTTACATGTTAGAATGAAACACCTTGGACATTTCTAAAGATAACATCACTGTGGCCATAGCCTGGGGATTGTTCCTTTTTAAAAAAATTTTTGTTTATTTAATTTTTTCATTTTTTTTACATTTGTTTAACTATTTTTTGCTACCTGCTATGTGTAAAGGACTGTTCTAGTATCTGACAGTGAAAAATGACATACATTTTCCTTTACAAATTAATTTCATTCTAGAGACAATATAAGTCATTTTAGTGCATAGCAATATTTAACCACAGCGTGACAATAATTTGAAAAGGAAAACTAGGTCAGGAATATACGAAGATGTCCATACCTGACATGAAGAAATAAAACGGAATTTGAGATTTCTTGACAGATGGAAGGAACTATGTTGGGAAAACACAAGATTAGGATAGATCTAGGATGGACGTAGCGGAGAGAAATGGACTCAGGAAAATATGATGAAAGTTCAATATTTCAGTCACAAGAAGAACCACTTTCTTTCTCTCTCTCTCTCCTTTCTCTCTTTCTCTCTTCCTTTCTTTCTCTCTTTCTTTCTTTCTCTCTCTCTCTCTCTTTCTCTTTCTTTCTTTCTTTCTTTCTTTCTTTCTTTCTTTCTTTCTTCCTTCCTTCCTTTCTTTCTTTCTTTCTTTCTTTCTTTCTTTCTTTCTTTCTTTCTTTCTTTCTTTCTTTCTTTCTCTTTCTTCTTTGAATCTGCAAAGATATTACCACACTTCTATTGTCTTGCTTTTTCTCTTCTTCTGTTTTCATTCCGTAATGACATGTTACTTGTCAAACATTTAGTCAGTTTTTTAAAATCATCTTTAATTATAATTTATTCACTTTGTATCACAGTTGTAGTTACCTCCCTCATCCCTTCCAATCCCACCCTCCCAATGATACAGGAGGTCTTCCTCCCTTTCTGTCTGACCCTAGCCTATCAGGTCTCAAGAGGACTGTCTGCATAGTCTTCCTCTGTGACCTGGTAAGGCTGTTTCCCCTTACGGGGAAATGATCAAAGAGGCAGCCACTGAGTTCATGTCAGAGACAGCCCCTGTTCTCCTTACTAGGGAACCAACTTGGACACTGAGCTGCCAAGGGCTACATATGTGCAGGGGTTCTAGGTTATCTCCATGCATGGTCCTTTGTTGGAGTATCAGTATCAGAAAAGACCCCTTTGCCCAGATATTTTGTTTCTGTTGTTCTCATTGTGGAGTTCCTGTCCCCTCCACACCCCCTTCTTTCATATTTCCTGTACTCCACCCAAAGTTTGGCTGTGAGTCTCAGTATCTGCTTTAATACCCTGATGGGTAGAGTCATTCAGAGGCCCTCTGTGGCAGGTTCCTAGGTTGTTTCCTGCTTTCTGCCTCCCCAAGTGTCCATCCTGTTTGCCTTTATGAGTGAGGATTGATCACCTTACCTCCTTCTTGCTTAGCTTCTTCAGGAGTACAGATTTTAGTATGTTTATCCTGTATTATATATCTAATATCCACTTATAAGTGAGTATATATCCTATGTGTCTTTGTGCTTCTGGGATGTCTCACTCAGGATAATCTTTCCTAGTGGTCACCATTTGCCTAAAAAATTCATGATTTCCTCCTTTTTAATAGCTGAGTAGTATTCCATTGTGTAAATGTACCACAATTTCTGTATCCATTCCTCAACTGAGGGTCATCTGGGTTGTTTTCAGATTCTGGCTCTTACAAATAAACATGCTACAAAGATGGTTGAGCAAATGTCCTTGCTGTGTACTTGAGGATAGTTTGGATACGTGCTTAGGAGTGGTATAGCTGGATTTTGAGGTAGCACTATTCTTAATTTTCTGAGAAAGTATCAGATTGATTCCCAATGTGGTTATACAAGTTTTACATTCTCACCAGCAATGGAGGAGGGTTCCCCTTTCTCCACATTCTCTCCAGCATGTAAAGTCACTTGAGTTCTTGATCTTAGCCATTCTGATGGGGATAAGGTGAAATCTTAGGAGAAGGATCATTACCAACCCTAAATCTGACAGAGGGCTAATATCCAGGATATATAAAGAATTCAAGAGGCTAAAAAGCAACCAATCAAGTAATCCAATTTAAAAAAGGGGGAACAGAACTAAACAGAATTCTCAATAGAGAAACACTAAATGGCAGAGAAACACTTAAAGAAATGCTTACTGTCCTTAGCCATCAGGGAAATGCAAATTAAAATGACCCTGAGATTTCACCTTATACCCATTTAAACAGTTTTTAAACTTTCAAAGTTTGTTTTGGCACAGAGCTTAACTGAAAGCAAAACTTATTTTCAAATCAGTTTGATTACTCAGTGTTTGAGCTATGCACTAAGGTAGACCTACTGGTATGCAATTATAGTTTATGTTTAACTGTTAGGTGTGCCTTCTCTAGAATCTCTAATGATCACTCCATAGTTATTGAGGGGTCTGTAATATGGCTGAGAAAAATTTGTATACTTATAAATACTGGATTTTAGAAACTATCCTGTATATGATTTTGAAATAATTGCTTGTTGTTAATATTATTTATATTATCTACAATTAATTTGAAAGGAATATTATAATAATATTTATGTGTAGAAAAATCTTAAAGAAAGTATATATCATCATCTGAATAATTTTCTCTTTTCCTGTGGAAAATTCTCTCCAGAGCTCTCCCACATATATTTCTATCACCCTGCCCTTTGTCTCCACAACTTTGAGTGAACATCTTTCTCTGTTGTAGTTCAGATATCTTTCCATTCTTTTATGGTCACTACTTGCAATAACTACTAATGTTATTTTTTTCCTTTCCCAAGCTGTAGATTTCTGCATTCTTAATATTCTAGTGTATGAAATTATTTTGTCCAATGTTTAGGATTTAACAACAGAATACCAAATTCTAAACCATCTATTCTTTGATATAGATTTAATAATTTAACATTGATAATGTTAATGATGCTAAAGGAATGTAGACCAAAATATTTGTTTCAACTAATTTTCCATCATTCATAAATAACAAATGAATATAAATAAAAGCACTTAAAATCTGAATTAATTTCTGATTTTAAAATTTAAAATTAAAATCTGAGTTAATTTCATTTTATTAAAATACAAACTGTATGAAATAATCTGTTAGTAGCCAAGTCTATACTTATAACAGTTAATTACAGTCATCTAAATTTATGTGATTTTTTTAGAATAAAAAATTAGAGAAAATTTTCATTACCACTTGAGAAATAGAGACTATACCATCTTCTGTGTATGTTTAAAATTTATATGTATAATATAATATACTTTATACATAATAGGTAGCACTGATATATGATTACATATTTTTTAGTTTTTATATATTTTTTATATTAATTGCAGTTTATTTACTTTGTGTCCCAGCTGTATCTCCCTCCCTCATTCCCTCCCAATCCCACCTTCCCTCATCTCCTCTTTGTACCTCTCTAAGTCCACTTATAGGGGCAGTCCTCCTCCCCTTCCATCTGACCCTAGTTTATCAAGTATCTTCAGGACTGGCTGCAATGTCCACCTCTGTGGCCTAGCTAGGCTGCTCTCAAGGGGGCTGGGGTGGTCAAAGAGCCAGCCACTGAGTTCATGTCAGATACAGTCCCTGTTCCCCTTACTAGGGTACCCACTTGGATACTCAGCTGCCATGGGCTACGTCTGAGCAGGAGTTCTAGATTATATCCATGCATGGTCGCTGTTTGGAGAATCAGTCTCAGACAAGCCCCTGTGCCCAGATATATTTGGTCCTTGTGGAGCTCCTGTTCTCTCCAGGTCTTAACTCCCCCTTCTTTCATATGATTCCCTGCACTTTGCCCAAAGTTTGGTTATGAGTCTCAGCATCTGCTTTGATACACTGCTATGTAGCGTCTTTCAGAGGCCCTCTAAGGTAAGCTCATATTCTGCTTCTCATTTTCTCCTACTTCCAATGTCCATCCTATTTGTCTTTGTAAGTAAGGATTGATCATCTTACCCTGGGTCGTCCTCCTTGTTTAGCTTCTTTAGGTATGCAGATTTTAGTATGTTTATGCTATCTTATCTTATAGATCTAGTATCCACTTATAAGTGAGTATATACCATGTGTATCTTTTTGCTTTAGGATACCTCACTCAGGATGATAATTTATAGGTCCCACCATTTGCCTGCAAATTTCATGATTTTATTGTTTTTAATTGCTGAGTAGTATTTCATTGTGTAAATGTACCACAATTTCTGTATCCATTCCTCCATTGAGGGACATTTGGGTTGTTTCCAGGTTTTGGGTATTATGAAAAAAGCTGCTACAAACATGGGAATGTAAACTTGTACAACCACTTTGGAAGTCAATCTGGCACTATCTCAGACAATTAGGAATAATGCTTCTTCAAGATCCAGCTATACCACTCCTACACATATATCCAAAAGATGCTCAAGTACACAACAAGGACATTTGCTCAACCATGATTACATATTTTAAATGTACACAAATTCTAATTAAGTTATGTAAGATATGTACGGCTTATATGTATCTCTTTCCCTACCTGTATCAATGACACCTATGATTTTCTATATAAAATATTTAGATTAAAAATATTTGTTTTGGATAATCTGGAATGATGGGATGCAGTAATTTTTAATAAATTAAAAGTTCAACAGAATCCTGTGCTTTCCTTACAAGAACTTTGCATTTCAAAAGCTTAGCCTAAATACATTCATAACTTCATGTGTAAGGAACATTAAAGAAAAGATGCAGATCGGGAAACTACTGAAATGAGAAGCTGGGAATCAGTGTGTTAAAACTTATTTTTTTGTGTTGATTTAATATGTCTGTGGTTGAAATTGTGCTTGCATGGTATTTGCCCTATAAAATTGCCTATCGTGTTTAACATCAGAATTGACAAATGAAATTGTATTTAAATCAACTGAAAATAATTCTAACATAAGTGCTAAATCAAAGATATAGGATGAAAGGAAAAGCATGCTTACACTGCTATGTGTAATAGACTTCCAAACCTTAGTGTACTGCAGCACACACAAACAGTAAAATTAAAGAATATGTAAAAAATAAGGAACACGTATTTTTAAAAATTTCCTTGATGCTCTCATATATCCTTGTTCCACTTTTTCATTCTCTTCACTCTTTTCCAACAGTTCACAGCTATGTTGGTGACTTCACACAAGATATATGTATCAACACTTAGAGTATGTTACAACTGTGCTCTCTGCAGGAAATACATCGAGAAGCAATGCTGAGCTATGTCCAGTCTGTGAAATGACATAATGGTGGTGTGTTTCATTGCCACCTGGCTGTTTACTGACTTCAGGAGGGCTTTTCCTGCCAGGTTCACACCGGGAATTTCACAGTGTGCCTCCATGTTTCACTCTGCACCAACAGTCAGCTTCTGCATGGCAGACTGGGACAGTTATTTGGAGTGTATTCAATTTTATTTAGAACTGTAACACACTAATGCAGTAACTTGAATATGAATATATGAACACCCTGAAGGAGATTAGAACCATTTTAATACAAAGAGATGTATCACTACAAAAATTCACAAAGTGCAAAGTAAACTAGAGAATTGTGGGAAGTCAATATTCTGTCCAAGAGATTTCCAATGGAGTAAGAAAGCAGTCAGAAGGGGTAATGTGTTAACTTATTTTTAAATAAACGTTGCTGAATTTCATATATATTATCTTAAGAAATAACACCATAGCTAATTATAAGTAATTTAAGCTATCATCCTGTACAAAATCTCATACATGTATTCAGACATGTTTGGGATCCTGGTGAAGTTAGGTAATTGGGAGTGGAAGTACTTTGTAAAATTTCTCAAACAAGAGTTTTACTGAAAGGCCAGATTTGGGGAAAATCAGACTCAGTGCACAAGCAGTTAGCAGCAAAGGGGCATGAGCAGAATCAAATAATGGTGCTACTAAATTGGGGGCACTGTTCCTTGGACAGCAAAATATGAAACATACATTTCACCGCTTATGTGTAATTAAACAACACCCTTCAGAGGCACGACAGGATAAAGTTCATCGATCAGCTCCACTGTTTTCTTTTTCCCTTGAAGTTAGATGTCTGTGAAAACCATGGCAGGAAATCAGCCAAACTTCAACAAATTTTACTCTTTTCTTCCTATTCTGCAGTTCCACGTGTAGATCCAATCTGTTCATGATACAATCAAAGACCAAATAATTTTCAAAGTATTCTGAGTATTTTTAAACCATGTTTTTAAAAACATGATCACTTAATATATGGCATTGCTTTAGTTATTATAATAACATAAATTATTTAAAATCACTTTTCTTTACTATGATTACAATCCTAGAATTTAATTTAATTCCTAGTTATCTGTGAGACAGCCTACTGGTTTCTTTTCTTATTTGCAGACATTTATATGTCTTTATACATTTATTTCAAACCATTGACCCCAATTGGCCTTTGAGTTTCTGAAGACATGCACACATTCCTCAGCTTGCCTGAACAAATGCCAATACAGCTGACATACAGAGCTTAATCCTTTAAAAAATAAAACCTTTTGAAATAGTATGAATAGTCAACTACTTCCCAAAATTTATATTTTTTCTTATGCATTGCATAAAAAGCCTAATTTTATTCTAGGTTTGGAAAACATTTATTGCCTGTAGTTTTCTATTGTCTTGGAGGTGATGTCTTTGAATATATGTAAATTTTTGGCTCATCTCCTTTCTGCTTGGGTAGACTTTCAGAGAATAGTAACTGCCAATTAAATCACCTCTGGCTTTCTATTTTTTTTTTCATTTTTTAAAAATTTTTTATATTTTTATAAATTACAGTTTGTATCCTCGCTGTAGCCCCCACCTTCACAACATCTCTTCCTCACCTCCTTCCATATCCCTTCCCCAGTCCACTGATAGGGGAGGTCTTTCTCCCCTTCCATCTGACCATAGCATATTACATCTCCTCAGGACTGGCTGCATTGTTTTCCTCTGTAGCTTGGTAAGGCTGTTCTCCCCTAGGGGGAAATGATCAAAGAGCCAGCCACTGAGTTCATGTCAGAAACAATCTCTGTTCCCATTACTAAGGAACCCACTTAGACACTGAGCTGCCATGGGTTACATCTGTGCAGGGTTTCTAGGTTATCTCCATACATGGTCTTTAGTTGGAGTATCAGTCTCAAAAAAGATCCCTGGGCCCAGAACTTTTTGATCTGTTGCTCTCCTTGTGGAACTCCTGTCTCCTCCAGGTCTTCCTATCTCCCCCTTCTTTCATAAGATTCCCTACACTCTGCCCAAAGTTTGGCTATGAGTCTCAGCATCTCCTTCGATATCTTTCTGGGTAAAGTCTCCTGGCTTACTTTTTCTGCCTTTCATTTTTACTTTTATTTACTGTAAATTAAAAAAAAATCACGAAATTCGCAGGTAAATGGTGGGATCTGGAAAAGATCATCCTGAGTGAGCTATTCCAGAAGCAGAAAGACACACACAGTATATATTCACTCATATAGACATATAATATAGGATAAAAAACTACTAAAATCTGCACACACTAATCAAGAGGGAGGACTCTTGCTAAAATGCTCAATCCCTATCCAGAGAGGCAAAGAAGATGGATATCAGAAGAAGGTGAAAAGAGGGAACAAGTCAGAAGCCTGACACAGAGGACCTCTGAAAGGCTCTGCCCTGCAGACTATCAATGGAGATGCTGAGACTTATGGGCAACCTTTGGGCAGAGTGCAGGGAATCTTAGGAAAGAAGTGGGAAATAGTAAGATCTGGAGAGGACAGGAACTCCACAAGGAGAGCAACAGAACCAAAAAATCTGAGCACAGGGGTTTTTCCTGAGACTGATACTCCAACCAAGGACCATGCATGGAGATAACCTAAGACCCCTGCACAGATGTAGCCCATGGCAGTTCAGTATCCAAGTGGGTTCCATTGTAATAGGAACAGGGACTATCTCTGACATGAACTGATTGGCCTGCTCTTTAATTACCTCCCCCTGAGGGGGGAGCAGCATTACCAGGCCACAGAAGATGACACTGCAGCCACTCCTGATGAGACCTAATTGACTAGGATCAGAAGGAAGGAAAAGAAGACCTCCCCTATCAGTGGACTTGGGGAGGGGCATGCATGCAGAGGGTGGAGGAAGGGAGGAATTGGGACTGGAGGAGGGAGGGAACCACAGGGGAGATACAAAGTGTATGAAGTGTAATTAATAAAGAATTTTTAAAAAATAAAAAATACAAATTCTAAATGGTTGTTGCTACGTGTATTGAATTTAAGAGAAATTAAATGAGCAGTTATTTCTCATACATTCTTATTTTTCTAAGTATGTGTTAGTCCATTCTTTTTTGTTATTGATTCTGTTATCAACAGATAAGTTTTCTGTTTTTTTCTCCTTAACTAAATTTGGATATTGAAAATTTACACAAGTGCAAGAATTTAACCTGCACTGACCATACCTCAATCTCATCCTCATGGTCCTCAAACATACCTGTACTGTGAATGGTAACCACTGTCTTCATACCTCACATATAACTGACATTTAAAAAGGCTAGTTGTGGATGTGATCTGATAGACTAAGATCAGAAGGAAGGAGAGGAGGACCTCCCCTATCATTGGACTTGGGGAGGGGCATGCATGAAGAAGGGAGAGGGAGGGTGGGATCGGGAGGGGAGGAGGAAGGGGCTTATGGGCAGATACAAAGTGAATGAAGTGTAAAAAGAATAAAAATAATAAAATAAAAAGGCTAGTTGATATTAAAACTATTTATAATACTCTGACTGAGGAAACGGTTAACAATTTTACATAGTAAGGATGATAGCCTATATTATCCCCCCACAAAAAGGTCAATTAAATAGTGGACTACAAGTTATCTTTGAGATTTTTCCGTCAAGTAAAAGGACTACACAAGCATGTGCACTTACTGATTTTGACAATATAATGCTTGATATGAGAATATTTGTTTTCCATGGACTATTGTATTATTTCTTTTCTTGGTCTGAAAACCTGTGTTTCTTCTCTGGGACATTTTAGAAGCTTTAAAGTGATGACATTGATGTGATGTCTCAACTGCAGTGACTGACACACAAATAATAAGTACTTCTTGGTTAAAAATTAAGATATAAAAATCAATTTATTGATTTATATTTGTCTTATATTTATATACAAACTTACATTACATACATACAAACTTACATTACATATGGTCTTCTAGAAATGTCTTAAAATATTAATTTTCTTCCTATATTAGGTATTAATCCTATTTCTAATATTTTGCCCACTAAACAAATGATAACTCTATTATCTGTAAAATGTATTGACTTAAGCAATATAAATACCATTTAAATAATTAGCATGTTTATTTAAAAGTGTACTGACAACTTTGCTGCAATTGTCATCAGGGTATCGAAGGAGATACTAGACTCATAGCCAACTTTAGACAGAGTGCAGAAACCTTATGGAAGAAGAGGGAGATAGGAAGACCTGGAGGGGACAGGAGCTCCACAAGGAGAGCAATGGTGCCAAAAACCTGGGCCCAGGAGGGCCTGGAGAGACTGACACTCTAACCAAGGACTGTGCATGGAGAGGACCTATATCCTCTGTTCAGAGGAAGTTCATAGCTCAGCCTCCAAGTGGGTTCCCTAGCAGGGGGTATAGGGACAATCTCTGACATGAACTCCCCTTGAGGTGTGCAGCCCTGCCAGGCCACAGAGGAAGATAATGCAGCTAGCCTTGCTGATACCTGATAGGCTAGCGTCATTAAAGGAAAGGAGGTCCTCCCCTAGGGAAGGGGCACAGGGGGAGAAGAGGGAGGGTGTGTGGTGACTGGGAGGAGACGATGGAGGGGACTGCAGAAGGGATAGAAAGTGAAAAAATAAATTTTTAAACGTAAAATGACTTTTTAGCTTTAGAAGTGACTCATCTGTGATTATATATGTGAATTCAAACAATTATGGAATATATTAATATTTTAAGTTATTAATATTTAATAAATATAATAAAATATAATTACATCACACTCATATTCTTCCCATATTTACACCTTTGCAAAACCAAAGGTCCCTCTTCTTTAGCCCTTGCTGTTTTGTGTGTATATAAAGAACGAACTGTAAATGAAACTCTCTGACTCTCTTCACTCTTGCCTACACGTATGTTCTCCAGTCCCGACATTTAGTATTGGCTTAACTAACCAGCAGCCAGATCCCTGGGAGAGACTAGTTCTCTCCCTCTCAGGACAGAGATGCAGCCCTGCATCTTGGAGTGAGACCTGTGAGGTTCCACTCATCTACACTGGGATGCCAGCTGATGTGGGACTACTTCTGTACTTGTTTACACAGTCATGTTTTGGAGACTTCGTCGGTGCAGCTTCTCTGTCATAACTAAAAAGTTGCTGTCTTACAGCAGATTTGCTGGTTTCCTGGCTCTTATGGTCTGTCATCTTGCATCATGTCTCCCGATCCTTAGGTGTAGGAGCTGTGCTGTAGATGAATCTCTTGTGGCTGGACACATCAGTTATTCTCTGCATGTTAAATAAGCATAGCTTTCTGTAATAGTTTCTTCTGCCTCTGGACAAAGAAGCTTCTTCAATGAGGGTCATATCTATATTTCTCCATGAACATTGAACTAAATATCATAAGTGCATTTAGGAATTATGCTGGTTTAGACATTGGCAGCAACGGGCTTTCCTTTAAGATTCATAGCAGCACTAGCGAAGAATTGTTAGCTTTACAGTGCCAGCCATGATTTCCTTTCTGATAAGTTGACCTTGATTTTAATTAGACAGCTATTAGTAATTAACAATGTATAAATGCCAACAATTGCTATGACAGAGATGTCTTGCCACTTTGGCCATTATTCTGGCTCATAAGTGTTACAGCTAAGTAGGCCTGTTGATTGATTTTCTCCCTTAGCAGCATGCATATCACATTTTGAGACTGTGAAGGTTAGTCCTTAAAAAGGAGGCTTTTAAATGAGGAGTGGGCATCTTCCCTAGGGTCTCTTTTGCTATTTAGCTTCTTTAGGACTATAGATTTTAGTATGTTTATCCTATATTATACAGGAATATCCACTTATGAGTGAGTATACACCATTGGTGTCTTTCTGCTTCTGGGATATCTCACTCAAAATGATCTTTTCTAGTTCCCACCATTTGCCTGCAAATTTCATGATTTCCTAGTTTTTAATAGCTGAGTAGTATTCCATTGTGTAAATGTACCACAGTTTATGTATTCATTCCTCCATTGAGGAACATCTAGGTTGTTTCCAGCTTCTGCTATTACAAATAGTCGTGCTACGAACATGGATGCGCACACTTCCTTGTTGTAGAGTTGAAAGTATTTTGGATATATGCCTATTCAAAAGGACAAATGTGATAGACATTGGAAGCAGGAGAAAACAGGGAACAGGATAGGAGCCTATCACAGAGGGCCTCTGAAAGACTATCCAGCAAGGTATTAAAGCAGATGTTGAGATTCATAGCCAAACTTTGGGCAGAGTGCAAGGACCCTTATGAAAGAAAGGGAAAATAGGAAGATCTGAAGGGGACAAGAGCTCTAAAAGGAGACCAACAGAGCAAAATAAAACTGAGCCGTGGGGGCCTTGAAGAGGCTGATACCCCAATCAAGGACAATGCATGGAAAGGACTTAAACCCTGGCTCAGATGTAGTCAGTCTCCAAGTGGGTATCCTAGTAAGGGGAGCAGGGGTTTTCTCTGGCATGAACTCAGTGACAGGCTCTCTGATCACCAACCCCTGGTGGGGGGGGGCATGTAGCCTTGCCAGGCCACATAGGAAGACAATGCAAGGAGTCCTGATAGGCTAGGAGCAGATGGAAGGGGAGGAGGACCTCCTTTATCAGTTGATTTGGAGAGGGGCATGGGAAGAAAAGAGGGAGGGAGTGTGGGATTAGAAGGGGACAAGGAGGGGGCTACAGCTAGGATACAAAATGAATAAATTGTAACAAACCAATAAATAAATAAATAAATAAATAAATAAATAAATAAATAAATAGATAAATAGGAGGCTTTTAGCTCAATTCCTGGTCAAATCCTCTCAGTGCATGTTGTTTCTTCAGTAATAGGGACTTCCCTCCTACTTTGGCAATGTCATTAGCATACATTGTTTTAGTATTCCTTGGATCTTCCTTAACCTTCAAGAGAAAAACAATGCTGTATAACATTCCCCACAAACATCAGATACTTAGGAATTAAGAATGTGGCATATCTGAATGATGCAGTAGAAATATTAACCAACATATTTGAAGCTGAATTTTAAGTGATGACTTTCTGTAGGCTGTATTTCACCTAGAGTAGAAAGAAAAAATCATTTAAATTATAGATCAAACTTCAGACATCCCAGGAGTAGTTTGCTTGGCAAGTATATCATTTGTTAAAGAAAGAAATTGTGGATCATCCTCTGGGTCAATGGTATTGCAAAAGGATATCAAATTTAAGTTGGTCTCAAAAATTTATCTATCCCTAGGCTACCTACATGGAAAGGAAGCCTGGAGAGAAGAGCTTCCAGTGTGAGCCCAAGTACATAATTTTCAAAGGCTCAATAGAGTACGCTATGTTTCAACTTGACTGGCTATTGAAGTAACATGATACCATTCTTGCAAAGATTCCTTCAATTTAATGGACATCTTTCTGAGTGGTCACCACAAAAGAATTAATTGAATCTTAGTTTCGAGATAGTTACAAAGGAAGAATAAAAGTAAAAACAAAATAAATTTTGTGTTGCAGATGCTGTTTATCTCACTGTTCATAAAAAAAAAAACAAACTTTGTCAGATAATTCACGTTTTGAAAAAGAAATACTTTGATTGTGCGATGAAAATATTCCATTTAAGGTTATAGACTTCGATTTTGAAAAATCCTATTTCATAGGCATTCTTTGAAAATTATACACATAATATTTTGTGTATAATATTTTGTGTATTTTGAACATATACATCCATCACTGACTATTCCAGCTTCTTTGGTATCTCCATACTATCTTCCTAGCACCTTTAAGCCTCCCTTTTATTAATTATTGTCACTAACCCCTTGAATTCAGTTAGTGTTAACAATCTGTGCATGGGCGTAGGCCACACACAAGGGTATGGTCAACTGACGAGATATCATGTTCCTATAGGTGAGCCATTATCTTTCAACAGCCATCCACTGCCAACAGCTTTTCAGCTGAGAGACTGATACCTCTCTTCTGAATTTTGATGGGAAGAATCTTATTCAGAGATTCCTTTAGAACCACCATATCTCCCTGAGAAGCTCTCCCACGGTTGGGCACTGCACACATGAGGGAAACTGTTGATTCACCACCAGTAAAGAAGCTCACTAAATGTGACTGTGTATGCAATTTACATGCGTTAGTCTCTTCAAAGATTCGCTGCTACCTTCCCCAGGTGAGCCACGGCAGGGTAAGTAGATGGAAGATTAGCCAGTGATCTCATTCTGATAGGATTGACTTCTTTGATAAATAACTTTGATCTTCTGAGTACATCTTTTCTTTTGAAGAAAGACTTCAAAGCTAAACTACTTAAAAAATGAGTGCAGTTAGGCTATAAATAAGAAAAAGGATGTTTATTCACATAAACTGAGGTCAATATACCCTGTTTTAGACAAGTGTCATGGAAAATCTCTGCGGTACAACTTAAGGCTCCACTGGGTATTAGCGGAAAATTTAGGATGTGGAGCACAGTGGAAGGTCTTCAGGTCTTTTGGATAAGAGAACACTCTAAAAGGAGCAGCAGACTCAGGCCTGTTCTACTTCCTCTCTTGCTTTCTGGCCATGAAGTGTTTTTAATCTTTTCCAAAAATACATAAATTGGCTTCCTTTGAGGTAAAGTGGGGATTGAATCAAACCAGACATAGCCCATGGTTTGACCTGGTATTCGGCATTGTCACCTGCTTCCTCAACAAAGGCTCAGAATGGACCAATAAATTATGTAGTAAAACCTCCAAAACTCTTCATGATTTGATTATCCTGGTATTTGATTATTCTTGTGTTTTAATAACAAAATTATGATTAACACATTACATTAAATATGTCAATAACCAGATTTTATAAGTAAACATTGGATAAACTAAAACTAAAAGATAAGTTTGTATTAGTGACCGCTGTTAGCTGCTCTATCAAAACCAATTATTTCATTAAAATCATGATTCTTTATTCAAAAGTAAAAACTCAAATTTAGTGAAGTATAAATATGGATCATTTATAATCCATGAAAAAAGATTTGATACAATGTTAATATTTCTTGGAGTCAATTTTTTCGTTATCTACTATATATTATTTCCCTTGTATTCTGATTCATTTCCAGACATAATTTTTAATTCATGGTTCCAGCTTTTATTTTCTGTTCCAGATTTTTTTGTTTGCGTTTTCTGAGTAAAACCCAACCAGAATTTGAGTGTGTAACAAAGAGATAAAGATGCTAAGTGTGATTTTTGTTGTTATCTCCTAATGTGTAATTTTAAAAGTTAACCACCGATAACATTGCTAAAATCTTTTGAATAAATTAATCAATATGATATTTCTTTATTCTTCTCTCTGTCTCTAAATGTGCAATTAATACATGTTAGAACAAGAGAAAAAATTAAAGCACTGTGATCTAATACCCATTTTATCAATGGCTACCGTGGTTCACACTTTGACTTGAGTGAATTTTCCTCCAGCAGAGCCCTTATTGAGGCTTGTTTCCTAAAACAGTGGCTTTGAAAGACAACAGTACTTTCTAATCTTTCACATATTATTTGTCATTGCTTGCTCACACTTTCTTCTGTTCTCACCATACACACTCTTTTCCAACATGAATGTGCAGGAAGTCAACTGGTAAAGCAATCAAAATGTTAAATGTTTTGTGTTTTTTAATTAATACGTTAATTAATAGATGGTCTAATTATATAATTTTGAAATAATAGCTATTACATGAAAAAATTATTTATAATTGTTATTGGCAAAAATATCACTAATACTGTAATAACACTGATCTAGTTCCATATGTTTGCTATAAGACAGTAGTTCTTAACATTTCCCAATGATGACTCTTTAATACAGTTTCTCATATTATGGTGACCCCTCAACCTTAAAATTGTTTTCATTGTTACTTCATAACTGTAATTTTGCTACTGTTATGGATTGTAATATAAATATCTAATAAGCAGAATATCTGATATGTGACCACTATGAATGGGTTGTTTCACCACCACAGTGGGTCATGACCCACAGGTTGAGAGCTACAGCACTGTGAAGACATTAGATTTTACTTAGCAGTTAGAAGGCATAAGACTTGACAGACTAAGATCAGAGGGAAGGAGAGGAGGACTTCCCTTTAGAGTGGACTGGGAGAGGGACACGGGTGGGGAAGAGGGAGGGTGAGATTGGGAGGGGTGGAGGGAGGGAGGTACAGGGGGGATACAAAGTGAATAAACTGTAATTAATAAAAATAAAGAAATGAAAATAATTAAAAAAAAGAAGACATGAGACTGCAGTTGTGATTTAGCAAGAAAGAACTAGGTTAATTTGGGTCAGAGCCTGTGTTTGATCTCTGATATAAAGGGAAATATTTCTTTCTACTAAATTAAAGCCTACTTTATGATTAAAAAACAAGATAAAAGAGGAGGAGCATTAAAAGGAGAAGAAGAAAAAAAAGAAATAGAAGAAGGAAAGAAAGAAAGCCAAGCAGATGTTGGGGTCTTATCTTAGACCTACCAGTCCCTAGAACTATAAGCTAAAATATACCTATTTACTTATAAATTACATAGCTTCAAGTTGTACTTTACTAACAGAGATTGGATTAATGGTGTGCATCAAGATACAGTAGTCATGAAATTTGCACTCTATACCTTCTTCATGAGATACTTAGTAAAAAAATGTTTTTTGTTTATTGGATTTGATACTGCAATATTATTGAATAGTTAAACCAAATTTGATGTTAATGAAGCAGTAAAATAAGTATTATTAGTTTTCCTATAAAAATATTATTGTAGAGCACAGGAATGACATGGCGTTCCTGTGTTCCTTATATTTCATGTGTGTGATGAACATAAACCTGAATGAAAACAAGAACTGATTTTAGCTAATATCAAATCTATCTAGAATATTAATTCAAAGTGGTTGTCACATTGAATAAAGTGCACATATTGGCTCTATGTATTAAAAGAGATAGATCCTAAGCTGCTCTGTACTCAAGAATAGGTTTTTTCAAAAAACACTAAATATTGAGTTTTTCCTGTGATCACTGGAAACAGCCACAAATGGAACAACATGAAACTTGGATGTATCCCGCATTTGCCACATTTACGGGTTCTGTTTTGTCTCTCCAACCTTCTCCATCCTTTTATCTCCCTAACACTAGATAAGAGAGAATAAAGGATAGAGGGGGGAAAAGGGTGAAGTTATTCTTAAACTACTTCCGGTTGATTAGGAAAGTCAAGTTGCTTGGGGCAATTTTGATCTTCCCCATCAGGATACCTGATTTCTTCAAATTTCTTTGCATACAGTTACTTACCAAACTGCAACCAACAGCAGCCACCATTAATTTAAGCCATTAATTGTGCTTTGTGTAGTGAGAAATTATAAACAGAGACATTTTCCATGAAATAAGCACTTTTTGGATCAGTGGCAAAGGTTTTAAGGAGGTCTTTCGTGCTGCTCTTGTTTAAAATGCTCAGTATTTTTTGCTCCAAGGCCTTAAGCTAGCCCCACCCCAAGCCATTTATAAATTGTTAAAAAAAAATGCCTGGATATCTCTCTTGAGCTGAGACCTTTGGTCTAACGGCAGCCCTTGGCACATTACCTGCATACCTTTGGAAGCCTAGAACTTTTTCTGGTTCGTATTTAGAAAAGCCATTGTTGTTAAAAATGGCCATATTTCTCGGAGTTAATGCACCATTTTGAGATCTATGAGATTCAGTGGCTTGATCACAGTCCCTTTGCAAATGACTAGACTTCACACAAATGAAACAAGAGGGCATTTTGATTTCTAAGACCTTTAGCTATAGCTTGACCTATGATATTAGCATGGAAATTATGAGAACACATAATGGCTGCTTCCCTTTTCCATTTGCCCATTGGCACTGGTTGCACCTCTAAAGGTCTAATAATGTTTTACGTTCAGTATTCACATTTTCAATGCTGAGGTTTCTGTCAACAACTGTCTTGCATTAGGGTCTGATACGGCTTTGTTCACACTGAAACTGATCTTTGTAGGAAATCAGTGAAGAACCTTGTATAATCTTTGTAAATTAGATAGACCCTTTCCCCAGGCTCCTCAACTTTGTCCCTAGTTCTCAAAGCCACTAAGTGACATTGTATATAGTGGCATCATCACACCGAATCTGTTCTCATATGTGAGAGTACTGCTCTTCCCTGAGCAACTGATCTTTTGCTATATTCATTCTGCTCACTTTATTTCACTGTTGAATATTCACAGCTTCTTCTCTCCATCACATTAACCATCATAACTGCGGACTGGCATGTAGTACAGCTGTCATCAATCCCTTCTAGTCTTGGGGGATAATTCTATTTTTGAGTTGTCCAGTTATTTAGAATTTGTTTCACAAAAGGTAAATGCATCCCATAAGAAATTATGGCCTCTTTAAAATGCCCCAGATATGTGATTTTCACAGGATGCCACCCTACCTCATGATAACCTCATTATACTCCATCAGCAGGCATAAACTATGGGACTACTATGAAAGCTAATGATGATATTGCAGCCATAGCCACCCTTCCTTTATCTCTAGCAGCACACTTGGTTCAAGATTAACCCTTTCTCTCAAAACGAGCTGTTTCATTATTTCTCCGACTCAGCCATTCTGCCTGGCCTCTTCCCCGCACCTGGTTCCTTGTCCAGCCTGAAGGCTTTTGGGACTGGCAACCAAAAGTGTTTAGCCCTGATTGGGGCTTGACCTGTCTCCTAGCACAGTTTTTCCTCTTCCCTCCCAGGGAAAACTCCCATTCTTTTGATCAGTCATCAGGTCTGAGCCTTTTATTTCTCACTTCTTAGGGGCGTCTCCCTTCCTAGGGGCTTCAACCACCCCCCACCATTTTTAGAATGCTCAGCCATTCTTCCAACCTTTACTGAGACATAATATAGGAAGAGAAAAAAAAGAAAAACAAAACAAAACAAAAATTTTCCTCTGGGAACAAAGCAGGGGGAAAACCCAATGGAAAGAGACTCAATAATTTTTTTTGTTGTTGGTGGTGGTGGTATCTTCAATGGTCTATCCATTCCTACTTCCCCTGCCTTTTCCTCTATGGATTTTGAAATCAGATTTCCCAATATGCTTTGCCTTACCTCTGGGCACCACTTGTAGCTGGCATTTGCTACTTTGTGGGTTCCTTTCTCTTTCATGATTCTCCACCCTTTTAACACCCCCAACAATAGAAAGAAAATAGGACAGAGAGAAAAGGTTGATGTTGTCATTAGACTACTTCCTGCTGATTTGAGGCATTGAGTTCCTTGGGGCAAGTTTGATCTTTGCCATCAGGATACCTCATTTCTTCTTCTCATTACTTTGTGCATGACTACTTAACAAACCACCAATAAAAGCAACCAATAGTAAACCAACCACCAACCACACCCCAGCTCTCGTGGTTCCATCATTTATATACCCTCTCAGTTCTCAGAATTCCAAATATCACACACTTGTAGAAAGTACCTTCAGTGGACAAAACCACATGCTAGAACATGAGGCAAATCATAGTAAGCTGCTGTGAAGCAGCCTATTATCCCTACACCTGTGATTACAGTAAAAATATATTCCCATAATACTTCTGTTCTTTTTAAGGAAACAAAAATTACACAATTCTCACTACACCTGAATAAATCATATACTGTTTACAGCAGGGAGTCAGTACGGCATGCCAGGTAATAATAAAGTGGTAATGTTGAAGCTAGTCCTGCATTAGTTTAGAGTATACAAATATTTAAGAAGATTCTGCACCAATTTTAACTTAAACTAAAGAAATCTAACTGTTACTACTATATGTTACTAGGAGTATTTATGGATAAAACCCATGAATGTTAACACATACACACTCAAATTTTTCCATTTTATTAAAAAGTTCATGGATTAAAAAACTAATTTTGATATTATACTTTTCTAAGACCAATTTAAACATGAATGCCAAGTATTAAGTTTATATGAGCTATAGTTTAATCCTGATATTAAGAATTTATAAAAACATGTTAGAGGACAATTTGAAGTGTATTATTTCAGGTATTAGAGGATAATGTTGACATCATCAAGATATGATGTTATTAAGACCAACAGTCTTATTTCAACTGCTATTTTGTTTTCATTTTAATGGCTTTAGTACAAGTTTTAAAATTTCCTTTAAGAAATATAATACATAGCTAAAATCCACTTATTGGTAAGTAATACGATCTGTGTTTTTCTGGGTCTGAGTTACCTCACTCAGGATGGATGGAAGTCACTCTAGTTCCGTCCATTTGCCTACAAATATCATGATTTCTTTGTTTTTAATAGCTAATAAGTAGTATTCCATTATGCAAATATGCCAGTTTCTTAATCCATTCTTTGATTTGGGGATATCTAGGTTGTTTCCCAATTCTGGCTATTGTGAATAAAGCTTCTATGAACATAATTGAGCAAGTAACCTTGTTTTATGGTGGAATGTCTTTTGGGCATTTTAGCCATACAGTACAGGATATGCATACTACAACACACAGACCCAAAGAAGATATGTAACATAGATGATCCGAGGGAAGATGCATAAATCTCACTTGGAATGGGAGATAAAATAGATAGAGGTAGTGGCTGAATGAGAGAGAACAAGGTAGGAGAGGGAGCATAGAGAGTTAAGAGGGTAGACATCAGACCTGGGGAGAGCAAGGATGAGGGGAAAGAAGGCTTGTAGAGAAAAGAGAAACTCAGTTTGGGGTTACCTCTGTGACAAGCTGGAGACCTAAGTCAGGATAGGTTCCTGGGAGAGTATGATGGGGACTCAAGGAGAGGCTTCTAGTACAGAGGTAATAGAGACTAGTCTCCTAGCAGATGGTGGGGAACACCAACCCACCTACAAAACTTTGACCAAAAATTTACCTTGTGTACAAGATGTGCAAGGATACAGACAGAACAGATAGAGCAGAGATTGAGGGAATGCCCGACCAATGCCTGGCCCAACCAAAGACCCATCGTATGGAAGAGTGCCAACCCCTGACACTATGAATGATACTCTGCTAAGCTTACAGACAGCCTGAGAGAGTTGTTCTTTGAGGCAACTACCCAGCAGTGCCTCAAAACAAATGCCTAAACTCAGAGACAAACATTGGTTGATGAGTAGGGAGTCTTGTAGAAAAGTGGGAGGAAAGAGAAAAGAACCTGGAGGTGACTCCACAAGAAGACCAATAGAGTCAACTAACCAGGGCCCAAAGGGGCTCACTGAGAATGAAGGATCAAAGAAGGACCATGCATGAACTGTACCTAGGCCCTCTACAAAGATGTAGCAGATGGGTAGCTTAGGCCACATGTGGGTACTCTTGTAAAGGAAGAGGGATTGTATTGGACACAAATTCACCAACTTTTATTTCACTTTCCCCTGGCAAGACTGCCTTGCTAGTTCACAGGGGAAGAGTACTTGCTCAGTTCTGATGCAACTTGATGAACTGGGGTGGGTGGTAACGAGGGCTCCCTTTTTCCGAGGAGAAGTGGATGGCAAGAGGGAGGGACAAGGGTGGGGGGAACTGTAAGGGGAAGATGGATGGGGCTATAACAAAGATATAAAGTGAATTAAAAATACAACAATAAGAGATTAAAATAATGTAATACATGTATGTCATAACTGTCCAGATATCTGATCATATTATTTTTATATGAACGGATTTGGGTAATGCCAACTGCATTTTTATTAAAATGCTTTTAATGCATGAAAACTCCAGCAAAATACTGAAGGACTAAGGAACTGAACCTCCTTTTAACTTTCAACTGCACAGGAAAGGCTAAGATATTAATTAACTAATAATAGATTATTTAAGTTAGTTTTGAAACATTTTAAGCTCAATTTTCATTTTAAGGAGTAAGAAATGGTTTTCAGGAAAGAAATTATAATATCCTGATTTTTCTTTTAAGCAGTAGAGATGCACACAATTCTTTCCCCAGTTTGCTAAATTTTGTTACACTAAACTGTACAAACTTTTGTGTAATTTTAGTTGTTGTAAATTGGAAAGTAAAAGAGAGCTGAGGCAGTTATCAATTTGAAATCCTAAGCTTTAAATAGATTGACTCATTACTCCAAACATGGTAAAGACAACCCTTTAAAATCTGGTGAGCTCAATAAAAAATAAGAAAAAAAATGTTTAACTGGAAGACAGATATCATTTTAAGTTTTTTTTTTTTAGTTAAATGCTTTATATATGTATATATTAGGTGATTATATAATTTGCATATGTAGATTAAATAATATAAATTGAAACAGCTTATATTAAGTTAAATAAATGTTTTGTGTATATAATGATTATTAATAATTTAAACAGATAACTTTTTTAAAAAATATTTTTTATTTTGATAATATGCCTAGGAGTGGTATCTGAGAAAGTGCCAGATTGATTTCCAAAGTGGTTGTACAAGTTTACATTCCCACCAGCAGTGGAGAAGGGTTCCCCTTTCTCTACATCCTCTCTAACATGTGTTGTCACTTGAGTGTTTGATCTTAGCCATTCTGATGGTGTAAAGTGAAATCTCAGGGTTTTTTTGTTTTTTTTTTTTTTTTTTTTTTTTATCTGCATCTCCCTGGTGACTAAGGACATTGAACATTTCTTTTAGTGTTTCTCTGCCATTTGGTATTCCTCTATTGAAAATTCTCTGTTTAGCTCTGTTTCCCATTTTTTAATTGGATTATTTGCTTTGTTGGTGTTTAACTTCTTAAGTTCTTTATATATTCTGGATATTAGCCCTCTGTCAGAGATAGGGTTGGTGATGATGCTTTCCCAAACTGTAGGCTGTCATTTTGTTCTGATGACAGCGTATATCCAAAATATGCTCAAATATTCAAGGACATTTGTTCAACCATGTTCTTAGCAGATCTATTTGTAATAGCCAGAATCTGAAAACAACCTAGATGTCCCTCAGTGGAGGAATGGATACAGAATTGTGGTATATTTTTACAGTGATAATAATAAAATAACTTATCAATAAATAAAATGATAAATAATAACAAAAAGAAAAAATTAAAAAGATTTTTACATAATTTATTATTATTATTTTTTTACAATTTATTGAATCTGTACTCCAGTTGTAGGCCCCTACCTTGTCTCCACCCAATCTCACCCTCTATCTCTCTTCCTCCCCTATACCTCTATCCTAGTCCACTGAAAGGGAAAGTCTTCCCCCCCTACTATCTGATCCTAGCCTATCAGGACCCATCAGGACTGTCTGAATCCTCTTCCTCAGTGGGCTGGCTAGGTCTCCCCACCAGGGAGAAGTGATCAAGGAGCAGGCAACTGAGTTTTGTTTACTATTTGTATAGTATTCTGCCTGCATGTGTACCTGTAAGCCAGAAGAAGGAACCAGATCTCATTACAGATCATTATGAGCCACCATGTGGTCATTGGGAAATGAAGTCTGGACCTTTGGAAGAACAGCCAGTGCTCTTAACCTCTGTACCATCCTTCCAGCCCTGGATGCTTTTTTTTTTTTTTAATTCATCTTTATTTCACAGAATTAGAAGGAAAACAGTTTTACTTGCTCATGAAAAACAAGGAGGAACATGGTGTCAAAGCCCATGATAACAAAACTAACAGTAACTCATTTTATAAAGTCATTCCTGTAAAAACTGTGGCCTGCTATACACCAGGCTCTAGAGGAGTCAGTGACAGAGCACTAATGCTTCTTCATTGCAGAGGATTCTGCATGAGCTTGCTTCTCTGCTGACAAGTGCAAGAGCTGTAATTATCTGCATAATTGGTTAATTGCAGGTTCAGTGAGTCTTGCTTGTTCTAAAATTCTGGACAGGTGGCTAATGGTTGTTTAAAATTATTTGCACGTACAATAAAATGTATGGGTTTAAAATTGAGGCTATAAAGAGGAAAGTCACTCATGTTAAAAATCTGCCTTTAGACATTCGACACAGGTTGATGAAGTCATTTCTTTTTTTTTCCTAAAAATCCAACTTCGTCTTTATTTTCAAAGCCATCTATTCAACCACAGTCCTGACAAGCATGGCCTCTCACAGCAGGCACACTGAAACCAAGAATAATTGTCTATGGAGACTGAGACAGACATTTCAATTGTATCATA
Organism: Psammomys obesus; assembly: GCF_907164565.1. Classification (NCBI taxonomy): domain Eukaryota; kingdom Metazoa; phylum Chordata; class Mammalia; order Rodentia; family Muridae; genus Psammomys; species Psammomys obesus. Next base: position 37,532,250 of record NW_026593286.1, on the reverse strand, counting down.
GTCATTAAATCTTGGAGAGCTTCCTCCACTGAAAGAAAATTTCAACCAAATATTGTTTTTATACGAACATCACAGAGATGTGAAGGTGGTAAGAAGCGGTCTCACTTGGTAAGGAAGTTTTCAGATTCGTGGTCATGAGACATTTGTCTGTGACTGCGCCAGTTGGACAGCGGCACCAAATCCCCAGCAAACAAGGCCTTGCTGTATTTTTATTACTATTATTAAAATACAAGCAAGCAAACAGACAGAAACTAAGGGATTTGGGATCTGTCTTGAGAAATAGACTCACAATTTTCAAAACATTTGAAAAAATAGATCTGACACCAGATGATTCAGATTAGAAGTCAACAACTGTATGCTGAAGGGAGCGGAGAAAGTGCAGAGAACATTCTAAAGTAAAATCAAAACCACTTGCTTTGTTTGATCTTTTTTTTTTTTTGTCTTTTGCTTGTGTAATGAGTTTTTTAATGAGTTTGTGTGTGCTTTCTCTCACTGATTCTGTGTGTATCTGTGTACATGTGTGTACGCGTGCATATGTGTGTGCATGTGTGTGGTCTGTGTCTGTTTCTTATGGTTTCTCATTGTTTTTCTGTGTTTTGATTCTGGTTTGTTTGTTATTTCTTTAGGCTGTTTATATTATAGAGAGAAAGAGAAAGAAAGGATATAGACTTGAGTTAATGGAAGATCTCAGAAAAGGTGGGAGAGGTAAAACAGTGATCACTATATAACAAATAAAAATGTAAATAATTATATATATTTAAAAAGTCAAATGAAATAAACATTGTTAGAACTAGAATCCTTTATAAAACGACAGTTTCTACTGTCTCTAAAGTTTACCAAAGCTTATTTAAATATTATTTGTTCAATTATTTGCATTGCCTAAGTAATGTAGGTAGCCTTCTCGAGTCTTAATTAATTTATATTAAAAACTTATTGCACTGCATGTAAGTTGTCATCTTATTTATAGAACAAATCTTCATTAATCCCATTCCTACAAAACCTACTTCACATTCAAGAATGCTGATGAATATCAGTGCTCATAGAAGAAAATACCCAGAATTAGTTGTTACTTTATATTATTTTCACCAATATATATCAACTTTTAATTTATACTTTTTGACCATTGTCATGAAAACAAGAATGTATTGAAGGAACAAATATAGTGATATTTTTGTTCAATTTGTTGTCTAAAGTATTAAGCTTTGCAATTTTAGACTTTTTGCTAACAAATCAAGCGTTGGTATTGTCTCAAACCATCCAAGCTGACGGAAATTATTGTATCAAGCAAGATGCCAAATTATTTTGTCAGAATAACAAATATAAAGCCAAAGAAACTCATATCCCCTGGCAAAGTCATCTGCCTCTGAAAGAAAAGTATTTGCTGGAGTCAGAGTCACTGTGATAATGCAAAGGCAGTGTGATGTTTATAGAATCAGAGCACACAATGTTGGTTGTATCATTGCAAGTACAAGCATTTGTCAAAGTGTGTAGCCTCTGGCAACACTTTGCACAGTAAGGATGCACTTGACACTGATCTAATGAGTTTAGCCATGGGGGTGAAGCACCAAGTTATATTTGATTTCTATTTTTGAGTGAAATAAAAAGACCATGCCTTTATACCATGCCTTTATACCCTAAGAATGGCATTCTGTTCATCATGTGACTATATATGTGAATAATACTAAATATCGTAACTTCCTGACAATTTTGTTTATTCTCATTTAGATTTAAAAACAATAATATTCAAGAAACTCTAAAGCAGAAAGTAATGTCGCGGGATTAAGGAGCACTATGACATCAAAAATTTATCAATCAAAAGCCAGATGATCACTAAGTAAAAAAATAAAAAAAATGTTTTATCTTAAATTTAAAAATTTATAAAGATATTCAAAAGTTGATGAAAAACAGATTTTTAAAAATGAATTTATATATGCAACAGCACATCACTTAGATGTAAGAATATGGAAACTCTGCCAATTGTCACTATACAAAAAGGACATTATATTAAAAAATAAATTTATCATAGAACTAAAGACAAGCTACATAATGCCAGCTGTCAAATGTATTTAAAGAATGTCAGGTTCATTGACCCTGAGTGCAGAATGATAGTTTTTGAGACCTAGAGGGAATGAAAGAAATGAGTCGTTAATAATCTGTATGCATGAAATATATATAGTATGTAAGTAAACTCCACATATCTGTTATTCCTCATTGTAGGATCTAGCCTAGGTGATTTTATTCTCACTGAGTAGTTTCAGATACCCTAAAATTAAAATTCTCCTAACTTAGTTTTCTAAGAAATAGGATTATAGGCATGACTTAATAAAAAAATTAATTTCAGGCTGGGAGATGGCTTAATCTATTATTTTTTCTCTTTTGCACAATCGTACGTGCCGGTATTTGGACCTGCAACAGTGATGCAACACTGTGGTCTAGTGACTACTCAACTTGGTGGAACAGGAGCTACATAGGGAGGCAGATACCTGACGCGGCTGCCCTGCCAATCTAGCTAACGAGAAATCTCTAGGTTCATTGAAGACTCCCTGTCTTATAAAATAAAGTCTAGAGAGGCTGGAGAAATGGCTCAAGGATTCAGAGCACTGGCAGCTTGTTTTCCCAGAGGATGTGGATTCAATTCCCCAAACCCACGTGATGATTCACAATTATCTGTAACTCAAATTCGAGGCCACCCAACACTATCTTCCGGCCTCTGGAGCATCAGGTACACGTTGGTGCACAAAATACGTTCAGGCAAAACAGTCATAAGATAAAAGTATTTTTTTTTTAATTTTTAATATTTATTACAGTTTATTCACTTTGTATCCCCGCTGTCCCCCTCCCTCGTCTCCTCCCAATACCACCATACCTCCCTCTTCTCCTGCTATGCCCCTCTCCAGTCCACTTATAGGGGAGATCCTTCTCTCCTTCTGTCTGACCCTAGCCTATCAGGTCTCATCAAGACTGGCTGCAATGTCTTCCGATATGGCCTGGTAAGACCACACAGGTCCTCCCTCAGGGTGATGTGATCAGAGAACCTACCACTAAGTTCATGCCAGAGACATCCTCTGCTCCCCTTACTAAAGACCCAACTTGGAGACTGAGTCAATGGGTTACTTCTGAGCAGGGGTTTTAGAACCTCTCTGTGCATGGTCTGTGGTTGGGGTATCAGTCTCTGTAGGGCCCCCAGGGCCCATGTGTTTTTTGTTTGTTTGTTTGTTTGTTTGTTTGTTTGTTTGTTTGTTTGCTCTGTTGGTCTCCTTTTGGAACTCCTATCCCCTCCAGGTCTTTCTGTCTCCTCTTTCTTTCATAAAATTCCATGCACTCTGCCCAAAATCTCAGCCTATGCTTGTATACATCGATCAGTAGAGTCTTTCAGAGGTCGTCTGTGGTAAGCTCTTGTTCTGTTCCGTCTTCTCCTGCTCCTGTCAACTGTGTTTGCTCTTTGAATGAGGATTGAGCAGCTTGCCTAGGGTCCTTCTTGTTGTTTAGCTTCTTTAGGAGTATATATTTTAGTATGTTTATCCTATATTATATGTCGAATTACCACTTATGAATGAGTATATAACATGTGTGTGTTTCTGCTTCTGGGTTACCTTACTCAGGATGATTTTTTTTCTAGTTCCCACCATTTGCCTGCAGATTTAATGATTTCCTTGATTTAATAAAAGATTCATGTTATTTCTAGTACAAAAAAAAACTTCAGTTAAAAATTATAAAGAAAAGGGCATTTTATAAAGACATCCAGTTCGACTTCTGACATTTTTACACATACACACACACAAAACACATACAAGTGCAAATCCATTTAAAATTTTTTACAGTAAAATAACATTAAAATTCTGCAAAAGCTATACCACATAAAAGTCATTGATAAGAATAAAACATGATGCAGCCAGCCCTAATGAGACCTGATAGGCTAGGGTCAGACAGAAGGGGAGGAGGACCTCCCTTTTCAGTGGACTAGTGAAGTAGCATAGGGGGAGAAGAGGGAAGGAGGGTAGGACTTGGTAGAGATGAGGGAGGGGGCTATAGCCAGGATACAAATTGAAAAGAAAGAAAGAAAGAGAGAGAGAGAGAAAGAAAGAAAGAAAGAAAGAAAGAAAGAAAGAAAGAAAGAAAGAAAGAAAGGAAGGAAGGAAAGATTGAAAGAGAGAGAAAGTACTGGATACTACTGGCTTTTGAAAACCTGAATAAGAAACTGAAGATGACAAAATGGTAAAAGGCAAACACCAAAAAAAAAAAACAATGTAAATATTAAAAGTAATAAACATTTAAAATCACAGTTTTGAGTGATGTTAAAAATTACTAAATAGTCTCCTATAGAAAACTGATTTTTATAATGGGCAACATTACCCACATAAAATTCTGAAATGGTGAGTTAAATAGTGAGGGGAAGAGAGCTACCATTAGAACCAGTGGAGCAGTTAAAGAAGTAGAGCAAAGGCAGGAGGATGGAACAAGGGGAGATCTAAACTGGACCTCTCTCACCCCCAAAGTCTTTGTTGGTGCTGTTTCCATTAGGAGCATTGGGTGCTTCAAAAACAAAAAGAAGCTTCATAAAAGAGTGATATCAGGCCTATTTTTTAAATGAATGACCAAGACCAATAAAAATATTTCTAAGCAATTGAGACAAATTTAAGAATTCTATTTGTTGACGTGGTATAATATAAAATAAAGAAACTTAAAAGAATTTGGATGTTTTATTAAAAATCTACAGAAATTTTGTCTTATTTCTGAGTCAACACCTCAGAGTAGGCAATAATCTCAAAAGAGTTTGGAAGTAAATACACAATTTTTTTCTAAATAGTTGTATGCTAAATGAGAGTAAAGATGTGCTTTCATGCACATGCCAAAGGTACAACATGTGATAAGTCATTTTATAGAGAATATAAAATTTGATAACTAAATGTAATTAATTTGGAGAATCACAAAAATTATTGCATAAATTTATATTCAAATTCATACCTAAAAGAGTAGTCAACTGCAAACCAGAAAGCACAACTTTCAGTGTAACTTTTGTCAAATTAGTAATGAAGAAGGCAAGGTCTCAGAAAAAATCCACATTAGCATATTCTGTTGCAGTATCTCTGGTGGCCACATCATTTCAAAGCTCTCTGGATGTAACGATAATTTGCTATTTACTCACAGTCAAAAACAGAACAAATTAGTTGATCTACATCTAACTCATACTAACTTCTAATTATTTTCAATATAAATTCCATTTTAAGACCTGGTTCTCCTCATAAGTTTCATAAAATGTCTTTTTTTCTATTCTGACTGAGAATTTTAATTATAACACACTTTGTAATAAATATGTAATAAATTAATAAATAATGTTTTTCAAATGGGTATTTGATATTTGATACGTTACATTTTTCTTGAATATTAAGCAATGAAACAGTTTGGAAAGCTTTTCTCTTGTTTTGCTGCTAACACCAGTGTCTAAGTGAGTTTACATAACTTTTTTTTTTTTTTTTTTTTTTTGGCTCTAACAGTACTAACCTGTTTCAACTGTTTCCTAGTTTTCTATTTATAAAGTTGGCTCCTTTTACTCTTAGCATGTTGAGTCAGTGTAAGCAAAATTATTTGGTAACACCTGGCCTAGAAAATTTAGCTCTTGAGCAATCCTGTCCCCAAATTAAAATAATTTAGAGTTTTATCTTACTGCTGTGGTGTAAAAATAAAGCCATCTGGGAGTGTTTTCTTGAAAGTTGGTGTACCAACTAAGAAAAAGTTTATTGATTGCATAAATATATTTAATTCTCCAGTGAACAGTACCATTTCTGTTTGAAGATCCAAGTCAGCAAAAATATTTGAAATGTAAATTGTTGCCAAAAGTCTTTGAGTTCCAGAGCAGCGTTAGAGAGACTAGCTTTTAAAACAGTACCTAAAACAGCATTACCTTTCTACAGACTTCAGTTGGATTGACTAAGCACACTTGAGAAATTAACTTACTTGATATCCTCATTTGTTTCCACTTTCAAAAGGGAAGTTCAAATTTTTTTCTTATGAATAAAACATAGGTTATTTTTATTCTCTCGTTTTGTTAATGTAGGTGTAAGCAGTTATTTTGTTGGAAGAGAATTTTGAAGTTTCTCTAAAATATTTATCATAATTGAAGTGAAATTCACCTTGTTAAAGATTCCAGAGTGTACTAATTATAGTACAAATAGAGGTAGAGTATCAAAACTGTCTAATAGTACTCAGGAGAAATGATGATTATCTAGAACTCTGGAGGGATGTAAATTAATACTCTGTCACCACAGCAAAAGAGTTCACAGGTTTTCTCGCTGTCTAACATAATAAAACCTCAGTCCACTGCAAACGCACTGAGTTCTTGTAACTTACAGGTTTTTTTTGTTTTGTTTTGTTTTTTTTATGGGACATGATACAGTCTACTCAGTCCAAAATGTGGACTGGGTGATCTACAACCAAACATTTACCTGAGTCACTTGGCCTTGACCAAGAAGGGAAGGTCAGATGTCTCAAGGAATTTCTCCAAGAAGGACACAAAGGAAGAGTGTCACACCTATGTTTTAGAGCAGTGGCTCACAACCTGTAAGGTGTGACTCCTTTGGATGTTGCATACCATATATCATAGGACTTTGTTGTTGTTATTGTTTTTTTTTTTACAGAAATAAATATTTTAAAGCCACAAACAGTACATGTATCCTCTTGTCCAGACGATGACAAACAAACAGGGACTTGAGAAGGCAAATATCTTAGCCGTAGCTACCACAACTACTTGGGAACCAAATGTCATTTTTCCAAAGATACAAGTACATCCAAATGGACAACGTTGACTGTGTTTGCTTTTTTGGTCATCACTAATAAAGCAACCACCTTTGAAATGTTGCCCTTTTCTCTTGTTTCTTAGTATTAAATGTTGAGCCGGGGCCTCAACTAGGCCAGTGCTCTGCCTTTGAGCTAAATCCCCAGCTCAACCTTTTGCCATTATATGGCTAGAAGATCCTTTAAACTAAACCAATGGTTGGTAGCAAAGGGCTCAGTGAAATCAATACGAACTGACTGAAGGTGGGTGGTCTCCCACTCTCTTCATCTCATGGATACAATTCTTATACAGTTACATTTTGAGGTGTCCATACATGTCAATACCACAGCAGTATACTCCTTTGGCATCTTTCTGACTGGTCTTATGGTCACGTTCAAGTAGTCATTGGCAGCACTTGCTGTGTCATGCGTGAAGCGTGTACCAAGGGCAGCTCCAGTGGAAATATGGCCTGTAGGTACCTGTTCACCAGCATCCATGGGTATTATGCTGGTTGTGTTTTTGTCAACTGGACACAAGTTGGAGTCATTAGAAGAGGAAACTTCACTCAAGGAATTGCTTCTATCAGATTGGCCTGTAGGCAATTTGATATGTGGGACTTTCTCTAGACCAGCAATCTATGTGTGTGGGCACAGCCTATTGTTTTTTTTTTTTTTATAATTTTATTTTTTTATTTTTTTTCTGATTAATATAAATTTTTTTATTAATTACACTTTATTCATTTTGTATCCCCCCATAAGCCCCTCCCTCCTCCCCTGCCGATCCCACCCTCCCTCCCCTTTCTGCATGCATGCCAATCCCCAAGTCCACTGATAGGGGAGGTTCTCCTCTTCTTTCTGATCTTAGTCTATCAGTTCTCATCAAAAGTGGCTGCATTGTCCTCTACTGTGGCCTGGTAAGGCTGCTCCCCCCTCAGGGGGAAGTGATCAACGAGCAGGCCAATCAGATTATGTCAGAGGCAGTCCCTCTTCCCATTACTATGTAACCCACATACAATATAGAATAAACCCACTAAAATCTGTACATCTAAACAAACTAAGCAAAAGAGAGGACCCTAACTAAAATGTTCAATCCCCATCCTGAAAGGCAAAGAGGATGGACATCAGAAGAAAACGAAAATAGGAAACAACCTCGGAACCCGCTACAGAGGGCCTCTGAAAGCCAGAAGAAAACAGGAAACAACCTTGAAACCTGCCACAGAGGGCCTCTGAAAGCTTCTGCAGTTTAGACTGTCAAAGCAGATGCTGAGCCTGATGGCCAACTGATGGGCAGAGTGAATGGAATTTTATGTAAGAAGTGGGAAATAGTAAGAGCTGGAGGGGACGGGAACTCCACAAGCAGAGCAACAGAACAAGAAAATTTGAACACAGGGAACTTCCCAGAGACTCATACTCCAACCAAGGACTATTCTTGGAGATGACCTGGAACCCCTGCACAGGTGTAGCCATGGCAGTTCAGTGTTGTTATTGTTTTGAGACAAGGTCTTTCTGTGTTGCCTTGGCTGTCCTGAACTCCCTTTGTAGACCAGTCTGGCCTTGAATTCACAGAGATCTGCCTGCCTCTCTCTCCTGGAGTGCTGGGATTATAAACTTGCACTACCAAGCCCAGAACATATCCTCAGATATTTACATTACTATTCATAAGAGAAGAAAAGACACCAAAATAATTTTGTGACTGGGTTCACCCCAACATGAGAAACTTTATTAAAGGGTCATAGCACTAGGAAGTTTGAGAACCAAACTTGTAGCTTGCAGTTACCAAAAGAGAAATAAACAGCAAGCCAGCCACAAAACTTCTGATCTAAAATACTGCTCTGCCTGCAAAATATGCTAGTGTAAAATTGATATAAAACTTGTGAGAGTAAGCAACTAATGTCTGGTTTGAATTAAGGCCCATCCCACAAGTTGGTTCACACATTGACACTACTTTGGTAACCAAGGACCAGAGACTAGATAATCCAGTAACCATAGGTAAAAGCAAATAACACTGG